>NC_090927.1:269578164-269874826 GCF_040938575.1 Ambystoma mexicanum | reverse complement strand
AGCGGGGGGTGGGGGGGAACACGAGGGAGACACGGGCATGAGCGGTGCGTGGGGGGCAACAGCAGGGAGACACGGCGCATGAGCAGGGGGTGGTGGGAACACGAGGGAGACACGGGGCATAAGCGGGGGGTAACAGCAGAGAGACAAGGGGCGTGAGCGGGGGGTGGGGGGCAACAGGAGGGAGACACGGGGCATGAGCAGGGGTTGGGGGGTAACAGCAGGGAGACACAGGGCATGAGCGGGGGGTGGGGGAACAGGAGAGAGACACGGGGCATGACTGGGGGCTGGGGGGCAAAAGCAGGGGAGACATGGGGCATGACCGGGGGTGGGGAGTAACTGGAGAGAGACACAGGGCATGAGTAGGGGGTGGGGGGCAACAGCAGGGAGACACGGGGCATGACCGGGGGCTGGGGGGCAACAGGAGGGAGACGCAGGGCATGAGATGGGGGTGGGGGGTAACAGGAGAGAGACACGGGGCATGAGCGGGGGTGGGGGGCAACAGCAAGGAGACACAGGGCATGACCGGGGGTGGGGGGCAACAGGAGAGAGACACAGGGCATGAGAGGGGGTTGGGGGTAACAGGAGAGAGGCACGTGGCATGAGCGATGGGTCAGGGGCAACAGCAGGAGACACGGGGCATGACCGGGGGTGGTGGGTAACAGGAGATAGACACGGGGCATGAGCAGGGGGCAACAGCAGGGAGACACAGGGCATGAGTGGGGGGTGGGGGACAACAGTAGAGAGACACAGGGCATGAGCGGTGGTGGGGGGAACAGGAGAGAGACATGGGGCATGAGCGGGGGGTGGGGAGCAACAGCAGGGAGACACGGGGCATGACCGGGGGGTGGGGGTAACAGGAGAGAGACACGGGGCATGAGTGGGAGTGTGGGACAACAGCAGGGAGACACGGGGCATGACTGGGGGATGGGGGACAACAGGAGGGAGACACGGGACATAAGAGGGGGGTGGGGGCTAACAGGAGAGAGACACGGGACATGAGCGGGGCTGGGGGCAACAGCAGGGAGACATGGGGCATGAGCGGTGGGTGGGGGTAACAGTAGGGAGACACGGGCATGAGCGGGGGGCAACAGCAGGGAGACACGGGGTATGACCGGGGGTGGGGGTAACAGGAGAGAGACACGGGGCATGAGAGGGGGGTGGGGGGTAACAGGAGAGAGACACGGGGCATGAGCAGGGTGTGGGGGCAACAGCAGGGAGACACGGGGCATGAGCGGGGGTGGGGGGAACAGGGGAGACATGAGGCATGAGCGGGGGGAACAGGAGAGAGACACGGGGCATGAGCGGGGGGTGGGGAGCAACAGCAGGGAGACACGGGGGCATGACTGGGGGGTGGGGGGTAACAGGAGAGAGACACAGGCATGACCAGGGGGTGGGGGGCAACAGGAGAGAGATACGGGGCATGAGAGGGGGGTGGGGGTAACAGGAGAGAGACAGGGGGCATGAGCGGGGGGTGAGGGGCAACAGCATGGAGACACGGGGCATGACCGGGGGTTGGGAGGGCAACAGGAGAGAGACACGGGGCATGGAAGGGGGGTGGGGGTAACAGGAGAGATACATGGGGCATGAGATGGGGGTGGGGGGCAACAGCAGGGAGACAGGGGGCATGAGCGGGGGCTGGGAGGCACATGAGGGAGACACGGGGCATGATAGGGGCTGGAGGGTAACAGGAGAGAGACAGGGGGCATGAGCGGGGGTGGGGGGTAACAGCAGGGAGAAATGGGCATGACCGGGGGGTTGGGGGGCAACAGCAGGGAGACATGGGGCATGACCGGGGGGGTGGGGGGCAACAGGAGAGAGACACGGGGCATGAGAGGGGGGTGGGGAGTAACAGGAGAGAGACACGGGCATGAGAGGGGGGTGGCGGGGTAACAGGAGAGAGACACAGGGCATGAGCGGGGGTGGGGGGCAACAGCAGGGAGACACGGGGCATGAGCAGAGGGTGGGGGGCAACAGCAGGGGAGAGACGGGGCATGAGAGGGGGTGGGGGTAATAGGAGAGAGACATGGGGCATGAGCTGGGGGTGGGGCAACAGGAGATAGACACGGGCATGAGCTGGGGGTGGGGGGCAACAGGAGAGAGACACGGGGCATGAGCGGGGGTTGGGGGGCAACGGCAGGGAGACATGGGGCATGACCGGGGGTGGGGGTAACAGGAGAGAGACACGGCGCAGGGGGTGGAGGGCAACAGCAGGGAGACACGGGGCATGACCGGGGGGTGGGGGGCACCAGGAGAGAGACACGGGGCATGAGAGGGGGGTGGGGGGTAACAGGAGAGAGATACGGGGCATGAGAGGGGGTTGGGGGGCAACAGCAGGGAGACACGGGGCATGAGCGGGGGTGGCAGGAACACGAGGGAGACACAGGGCATGAGAGAGGGGTGGGGGGTAACAGGAGAGAGACACGGGGCTTGAGAGGGGGGGTGGGGGCAACAGCAGGGAGACACGGGACATGAGCGGGGGTGGAGGGTAACAAGGGAGAGACACGGGGCTTGAGCGGGGGATGGGGGCAACAGTAGAGAGACACGGGGCATGACCGGGGAGTGGGGGCAACAGGAGAGAGACACGGGGCATGAGCGGGTGGTGGGGGAAAACAGGGGAGAGACATGCGGCATGAGCGGGGGGGTGGGGGCAACAGCAATGAGACACGGGCATGACCGTGGGGTGGGGGGCAACAGGAGAGAGACACGGGGCATGAGCGGGGTGTGGGGGCAACAGCAGGGAGACACGGAGCATGAGCAGGGGTTGGGGGGAACACGAGGGAGACACAGGGCATGAGCAGGGGGTGGGGGGAACACGAGGGAGACACGGGGCATGAAGGGCAACAAGAGGGAGACACGGGGCATGAGCGGGGGCTAGGGGTAACAGGAGAGAGACACAGGGGCATGAGTGGGGGTGGGGGGCAACAGAAGGGAGACACGGGGCATGAGCAGGGGGTGTGGGAAACACGAGGGAGACATGGGGCATGAGCGGGGGGTGGGGGGCAACAAGAGGGAGACACGGGGCATGAGCGGGGGGGTGGGGGGCAACAGGAGGGAGACACGGGCATGAGTGGGGGTGGGGGGAACAGGAGGGAGACACGGGGCATGAGCGGAGTTAGGGGGCAACAGGAGGGAGACACGGGACATTAGCGGGGGGTGGGGGAAACAGGAGGGAGTCACAGGGCATGAGCGGGGAGTGGGGGGAACAGGGGATAGACACGGGGCATGAGAGGGGGGTGGGGAGGTAACAGGAGAGAGACATGGGGCATGAGCGGGGGGTGGGGGCAACCGCAGGGAGACACGGGGCATGAGCAGGGGGTGGGGGGTAACAGGAGGGAGACATGGGGGCATGAGTGGGGGGTTGGGGGGCAACAGCAGGGAGACATGGGGCATGAACGTGGGGGGCAACAGCAGGGAGACACGGGGCATGAGCGGGGGGTGGGGGGTAACAGGAGCGAGACACGGGGCATGAGCGGGGGGTGGGGGAACACGCGGGACACGGGGCATGAGCGGGGGTGGGGGGTAACAGGAGAGAGACACGGGGCATGAGCGGGGGTGGGGGGCAATAGCAGGGAGAGACAGGGCATGAGCGGAGGGTGGGGGTAACAGCAGGGAGACACGGGCATGAGCGGGGGCTGGGGGGTAACAGGAGAGAGACACGGGGATTGAGCGGGGGGTGGGGGGCAACAGCAGGCAGACACAGTGCATGACCGGAGGTGGGGGGCAACAGAAGGGAGACACGGACATGACCGGGGGATGGGGGGCAACAGGAGAGAGACATGGGGCATGAGAGGGGGGTGGGGGTAACAGGAGAGAGACACGGGCATGAGAGGGGGTGGGAGTAACAGGAGAGAGACACGGGGCATGAGCAGGGGGTGGGGGGCAACAGCAGGGAGACACGGGGCATGACCGGGGGTGGAGGGTAACAGGAAAGAGACACAGGGCATGAGCCGTGGGGTAGGGGTAACAGGAGCGAGACACGGGGCATGAGCGAGGGGGTGGGGGGCAACAGCAGGGAGACACGGGGCATGAGCAGGGGGTGGGGGAACACGACGGAGACATGGGGCATGAGCGGGGGGTGGCTGGCAACAAGAGGGAGACACGGGGCATGAGCGGGGGTTGGGGGTAACAGGAGAGAGACACGGGGCAGGAGCGGGGCGTGGGGGGCAACAGGAGGTAGACACGGGGCATGAGCGGGGGTGGGGGGAACACGAGGGAGACACGGGGCATGAGCGAGGGGTGGGCGGGCAACAGCACGGAGACACGGGGCATGAGCGGGGGGGTGGGGGGCAACAGCAGGGAGACACGGAACATGAGCGGGGGCTTGGGGGAACAAGAGGGAGACACGGGGCATGAGCGGGGGGTGGGGGGGAACACGAGGGAGACACGGGGCATGAGCGGTGCGTGGGGGGCAACAGCAGGGAGACACGGCGCATGAGCAGGGGGTGGTGGGAACACGAGGGAGACACGGGGCATAAGCGGGGGGTGGGGGGTAACAGCAGAGAGACAAGGGGCGTGAGCGGGGGGTGGGGGGCAACAGGAGGGAGACACGGGGCATGAGCAGGGGTTGGGGGTAACAGCAGGGAGACACAGGGCATGAGCGGGGGGTGGGGGAACAGGAGAGAGACACGGGGCATGACTGGGGGCTGGGGGGCAAAAGCAGGGAGACATGGGGCATGACCGGGGGTGGGAGGTAACTGGAGAGAGACACAGGGCATGAGTAGGGGGTGGGGGGCAACAGCAGGGAGACACGGGGCATGACCGGGGGCTGGGGGGCAACAGGAGGGAGACGCAGGGCATGAGATGGGGGTGGGGGGTAACAGGAGAGAGACACGGGGCATGAGCGGGGGGTGGGGGGCAACAGCAAGGAGACACAGGGCATGACCGGGGGTGGGGGGCAACAGGAGAGAGACACAGGGCATGAGAGGGGGTTGGGGGTAACAGGAGAGAGGCACGTGGCATGAGCGATGGGTCAGGGGCAACAGCAGGAGACACGGGGCATGACCGGGGGTGGTGGGTAACAGGAGATAGACACGGGGCATGAGCGGGGGGCAACAGCAGGGAGACACAGGGCATGAGTGGGGGGTGGGGGACAACAGTAGAGAGACACAGGGCATGAGCGGTGGTGGGGGAACAGGAGAGAGACATGGGGCATGAGCGGGGGGTGGGGAGCAACAGCAGGGAGACACGGGGCATGACCGGGGGGTGGGGGTAACAGGAGAGAGACACGGGGCATGAGTGGGAGTGGGGGACAACAGCAGGGAGACATGGGGCATGAGCGGTGGGTGGGGGTAACAGTAGGGAGACACGGGGCATGAGCGGGGGGCAACAGCAGGGAGACACGGGGTATGACTGGGGGTGGGGGTAACAGGAGAGAGACACGGGGCATGAGAGGGGGGTGGGGGGTAACAGGAGGGAGACACGGGGCATGAGCAGGGTGTGGGGGGCAACAGCAGGGAGACACGGGGCATGAGCGGGGGTGGGGGGAACAGGGGAGACATGAGGCATGAGCGGGGGCGGGGGGAACAGGAGAGAGACACGGGGCATGAGCGGGGGGTGGGGAGCAACAGCAGGGAGACACGGGGCATGACTGGGGGGTGGGGGGTAACAGGAGAGAGACACAGGCATGACCAGGGGGTGGAGGGCAACAGGAGAGAGATACGGGGCATGAGAGGGGGGTGGGGGTAACAGGAGAGAGACACGGGGCATGAGCGGGGGGTGAGGGGCAACAGCAGGGAGACACGGGGCATGACCGGGGGTTGGGAGGGCAACAGGAGAGAGACACGGGGCATGGAAGGGGGGTGGGGGTAACAGGAGAGATACATGGGGCATGAGCGGGGCTGGGGGCAACAGCAGGGAGACATGGGGCATGAGCGGTGGGTGGGGGTAACAGTAGGGAGACACGGGGCATGAGTGGGGGGCAACAGCAGGGAGACACGGGGTATGACTGGGGGTGGGGGTAACAGGAGAGAGACACGGGGCATGAGAGGGGGGTGGGGGGTAACAGGAGGGAGACACGGGGCATGAGCAGGGTGTGGGGGGCAACAGCAGGGAGACACGGGGCATGAGCGGGGGTGGGGGGAACAGGGGAGACATGAGGCATGAGCGGGGGCGGGGGGAACAGGAGAGAGACACGGGGCATGAGCGGGGGGTGGGGAGCAACAGCAGGGAGACACGGGGCATGACTGGGGGGTGGGGGGTAACAGGAGAGAGACACAGGCATGACCAGGGGGTGGAGGGCAACAGGAGAGAGATACGGGGCATGAGAGGGGGGTGGGGGTAACAGGAGAGAGACACGGGGCATGAGCGGGGGGTGAGGGGCAACAGCAGAGAGACACGGGGCATGACCGGGGGTTGGGAGGGCAACAGGAGAGAGACACGGGGCATGGAAGGGGGGTGGGGGTAACAGGAGAGATACATGGGGCATGAGATGGGGTGGGGGGCAACAGCAGGGAGACAGGGGGCATGAGCGGCGGCTGGGAGGCACATGAGGGAGACACGGGGCATGATAGGGGGTGGAGGGTAACAGGAGAGAGACAGGGGGCATGAGCGGGGGTGGGGGGTAACAGCAGGGAGAAATGGGCATGACCGGGGGGTTGGGGGGCAACAGCAGGGAGACATGGGGCATGACCGGGGGGTGAGGGGCACCAGGAGAGAGACACGGGGCATGAGCGGGGTTAGGGGGCAACAGGAGGGAGACACGGGCATTAGCGGGGGGTGGGGGAAACAGGAGGGAGTCACAGTGCATGAGCGGGGAGTCGGGGGAACAGGGGATAGACACGGGGCATGAGAGGGGAGTGGGTGGTAACAGGAGAGAGACATGGGTCATGAGCGGGGGGTGGGGCAACAGCAGGGAGACACGGGGCATGAGCAGGGGGTGGGGGGAAACAGGAGAGAGACACGGGGCATGAGTGGGGGTTGGGGGGCAACAGCAGGGAGACATGGGGCATGAACGTGGGGGGCAACAGCAGGGAGACACGGGGCATGAGCGGGGGGTGGGGGGTAACAGGAGAGAGACACAGGGCATGAGCGGGGGGTGGGGGGCAACAGGAGTGAGACACGGGGCATGAGCGGGGGGTGGGGGAACACGCGGGAGACACAGGGCATGAGTGGGGGGTGGGGGTGTAACAGGAGAGAGACACGGGGCATGAGCGGGGAGTGGGGGGCAATAGCAGGGAGACACAGGGCATGAGCGGAGGGTGGGGGTAACAGCAGGGAGACACGGGGCATGAGCGGGGGCTGGGGGGTAACAGGAGAGAGACACGGGGATTGAGCGGGGGGTGGGGGGCAACAGCAGGCAGACACAGTGCATGACCGGAGGTGGGTGGCAACAGAAGGGAGACACAGACATGACCGGGGGATGGGGGGCAACATGAGAGAGACATGGGGCATGAGAGGGGGGTGGGGGGTAACAGGAGAGAGACACGGGGCATGAGAGGGGGTGGGAGTAACAGGAGAGAGACACGGGGCATGAGCAGGGGGTGGGGGGCAACAGCAGGGAGACACGGGGCATGACCGGGGGCGGGGGGTAACAGGAGAGAGACACAGGGCATGGGCCGGGGGTGGGGGTAACAGGAGAGAGACACGGGGCATGAGCGAGGGGTGGGGGGCAACAGCAGGGAGACACGGGGCATGAGCAGGGGGTGGGGGAACACGACAGAGACACGGGGCATGAGCGGGGGTGGGGGTAACAGGAGAGAGACACGGGGCATGAGCGGGGCGTGGGGGGCAACAGGAGGTAGACACGGGGCATGAGCGGTGGTGGGGGGAACACGAGGGAGACACGGGGCATGAGCGAGGGGTGGGGGGCAACAGCACGGAGACACGGGGCATGAGCGGGGGTGGGGGGCAACAGCAGGGAGACACAGGACATGAGCGGGGGGTGGGGGGAACAAGAGGGAGACACGGGGCATGAGCGGGGGGTGGGGGGTACACGAGGGAGACACAGGGCATGAGCAGGGGGTGGGGGGCAACAGCAAGGAGACACGGGGCATGAGCAGAGGGTGGGGGGCAACAGCAGGGAGAGACGGGGCCTGAAAGGGGGTGGGGGGCAACGGCAGGGAGACATGGGGCATGACCGGGGGTGGGGGTAACAGGAGAGAGACTCGGGGCAGGGGGTGGGGGGCAACAGCAGGGAGACACGGTGCATGACCGGGGGGTGAGGGGCACCAGGAGAGAGACACGGGGCATGAGAGGGGGTGGGGGTAACAGGAGAGAGACACGGGGCATGAGCGGGGGTGGGGGGCAACAGCAGGGAGACACGGGGTATGACCGGGGGGTGGGGGTAACAGGAGAGAGACACGGGGCGTGAGAGGGGGTGGGGGGCAACAGCAGGGAGACACGGGGCATGAGCGGGGGTGGCAGGAACACGAGGGAGACACAGGGCATGAGAGGAGGGTGGGGGGTAACAGGAGAGAGACACGGGGCTTGAGAGGGGGCTGGGGGCAACAGCAGGGAGACATGGGGCATGACCAGGGGGTGGCGGGCAACAGCAGGGAGACACGGGGCATGAGCGGGGGTGGCAGGAACACGAGGGAGACACGGGGCATGAGCGGGGGTGGAGGGTAACAAGGGAGAGACACGGGGCATGAGCGGGGGATGGGGGCAAAATCAGGGAGACACGGGGCATGACCGGGGAGTGGGGGCAACAGGAGAGAGACACGGGGCATGAGCAGGGGGTGGGGGGAAACAGGGGAGAGACATGGGGCATGAGCGGGGGATGGGGGGCAACAGCAGGGAGACACGGGGCATGACCGTGGGGTGGGGGGCAACGGAGAGAGACACGGGGCATGAGCGGAGTGTGGGGGCAACAGCAGGGAGACACGGAGCATGAGCAGGGGGTGGGGGGGAACACGAGGGAGAAACAGGGCATGAGCAGGGGGTGGGGGAACATGAGGGAGACACGGGGCATGAAGGCCAACAAGAGGGAGACACGGGGCATGAGCGGGGGGTAGGGGTAACAGGAGAGAGACACAGGGCATGAGTGTGGGTGGGGGGCAACAGAAGGGAGACACGGGGCATGAGCGTGGGGTGGGGGGCAACAAGAGGGAGACACGGGGCATGAGCAGGGGGGAGGGGGGCAACAGGAGGGAGACACGGGCATGAGTGGGGGGTGGGGGGAACAGGAGGGAGACACGGGGCATGAGCAGGGTTAGGGGCAACAGGAGGGAGACACGGGGCATTAGCGGGGGGTGGGGGAAACAGGAGGGAGTCACAGTGCATGAGCGGGGAGTGGGGGGAACAGGGGATAGACACGGGGCATGAGAGGGGGGTGGGGGGTAACAGGAGAGAGACATGGGGCATGAGCGGGCGGTGGGGCAACAGCAGGGAGACACGAGGCATGAGCAGGGGGTGGGGGGTAACAGGAGAGAGACACGGGGCATGAGTGGGGGTTGGGGGGCAACGGCAAGGAGACATGGGGCATGAACGTGGGGGGCAACAGCAGGGAGACACGGGGCATGAGCGGGGGGTGGGGGGTAACAGGAGAGAGACACAGGGCATGAGCGGGGGTGGGGGGCAACAGGAGTGAGACACGGGGCATGAGCGGGAGGTGGGGGAACACGCGGGAGACACAGGGCATGAGTGGGGGGTGGGGGGATAACAGGAGAGAGACACGGGGCATGAGCGGGGAGTGGGGGGCAATAGCAGGGAGACACAGGGCATGAGCGGAGGGTGGGGGTAACAGCAGGGAGACACGGGGCATGAGCGGGGGCTGGGGGGTAACAGGAGAGAGACACGGGGATTGAGCGGGGGGTGGGGGGCAACAGCAGGCAGACACAGTGCATGACCGGAGGTGGGTGGCAACAGAAGCGAGACACAGACATGACCGGGGGATGGGGGGCAACAGGAGAGAGACATGGGGCATGAGAGGGGGGTGGGGGGTAACAGGAGAGAGACACGGGGCATGAGAGGGGGTGGGAGTAACAGGAGAAAGACACGGGGCATGAGCAGGGGGTGGGGGGCAACAGCAGGGAGACACGGGGCATGACCGGGGGTGGGGGGTAACAGGAGAGAGACACAGGGCATGAGCGGGGGGGTGGGGGTAACAGGAGAGAGACACGGGGCATGAGCGAGGGGTGGGGGGCAACAGCAGGGAGACACGGGGCATGAGCAGGGGGTGGGGGAACACGACGGAGACACGGGGCATGAGCGGGGGTGGGGGTAACAGGAGAGAGACACGGGGCATGAGCGGGGCGTGGGGGGCAACAGGAGGTAGACACGGGGCATGAGCGGTGGTGGGGGGAACACGAGGGAGACATGGGGAATGAGCGAGGGGTGGGGGGCAACAGCACGGAGACACGGGGCATGAGCGGGGGGCAACAGCAGGGAGACACAGGACATGAGCGGGGGGTGGGGGGAACAAGAGGGAGACACGGGGCATGAGCAGGGGGTGGGGGGAACACGAGGGAGACATGGGGCATGAGCGGGGGGTGGGTGGCAACAAGAGGGAGACACGGGGCATGAGCAGGGGGTGGGGGTAACAGGAGAGAGACACGGGGCATGAGCGGGGGGTGGGGGCAACAGGACGGAGACACGGGCATGAGCGGGGGGTGGGGGATACACAAGAGAGACACGTGGCATGAGCGGTGGGTGGGGGGGCAACAGCAGGGAGACACGGCGCATGAGCGGGGGGTGGTGGGAACACGAGGGAGACACGGGGCATAAGCGGGGGGTGGGGGGTAACAGCAGAGAGACAAGGGGTGTGAGCAGGGGGTGGGGGGCAACAGGAGGGAGACACGGGGCATGAGCGGGGGTTGGGGGGTAACAGCAGGGAGACAAGGGGCATGAGCGGGGGTGGAGGGAACACGAGGGAGACACGGAGCATGAGAGGGGGGTGGGGGTAACAGGAGAGAGACACGGGGCATGAGCAGGCGGTGGTGGGAACACGAGGGAGACACGGGGCATGAGCGGGGAGTGGGGGGTAGCAGCAGAGAGACAAGGGGCGTGAGCAGGGGGGTGGGGGGCAACAGGAGGGAGACACGGGCATGAGCGGGGGGTGGGGGGCAACAGCAGGGTGACAAGGGGCATGAGCGGGGGGTGGGGGGAACACGACGGAGACACGGAGCATGAGAGGGGGGTGGGGGGTAACAGGAGCTAGACAGGGGGCATGAGCACGGGGTGGGGGGCAACAGCAGGGAAACAGCAGGGAGACACGGGGCATGAGCAGGGGGTGGGGGGGCAACAGCAGGGAGACACGGGGCATGAGCGGGGGTGGGGGAACAAGAGGGAAACACGGGCATGAGCGGGGGTGGGGGTAACAGGAGAGAGACACAGGGCATGAGCAGGGGGTGGGGGGCAACAGCAAGGAGACACGGGGCATGAGCGAAGGGTGGTGGGAACACGAGGGAGACATGGGGCATGAGCGGGGGGTGGGGGGTAACAGGAGAGAGACAAAGGGCATGAGCGGGGGGGTGGGGGGCAACAGGAGGGAAACACGTGGCATGAGCGGGTGGTCGGGGCAACAGCAGGGAGACACAGGGCATGAGCGGGGGGTGGGTGGCAACAAGAGGGAGACACGGGCATGAGCGGGGGTGGGGGTAACAGGAGAGAGACACAGGGCATGAGCAGGGGGTGGGGGGCAACAGCAAGGAGACACGGGGCATGAGCGAAGGGTGGTGGGAACACGAGGGAGACATGGGGCATGAGCGGGGGGTGGGGGGTAACAGGAGAGAGACAAAGGGCATGAGCGGGGGGGTGGGGGGCAACAGGAGGGAAACACGTGGCATGAGCCGGTGGTCGGGGCAACAGCAGGGAGACACAGGGCATGAGCGGGGGGTGGGGGGAACACGAGGGAGACACGGAGCATGAGAGGGGGGTGGGGGTAACAGGAGAGAGACACGGGCCATGAGCGGGAGTGGGGGGAAACAGGGGAGAGACATGGGGCATGAGCGGGGGGTGGGGGGCAACAGCAGGGAGACACGGGGCATGATCGGAGAGTGGGGGCAACAGGAGAGAGACACGGGGCATGAGCGGGGGGTGGGGGAAACAGGGGAGAGACATGGGGCATGAGCGAGGTGTGGGGGGCAACAGCAGGGAGACACGGGGCATGACCGTGGGGTGGGGGGCAACGGAGAGAGACACGGGGCATGAGCGGAGTGTGGGGGCAACAGCAGGGAGACACGGAGCATGAGCAGGGGGTGGGGGGCAACACGAGGGAGAAACAGGGCATGAGCAGGGGGTGGGGGAACATGAGGGAGACACGGGGCATGAAGGCCAACAAGAGGGAGACACGGGGCATGAGCGGGGGGTAGGGGTAACAGGAGAGAGACACAGGGCATGAGTGGGGGTGGGGGGCAACAGAAGGGAGACACGGGGCATGAGCGTGGGGTGGGGGGCAACAAGAGGGAGACACGTGGCATGAGCAGGGGGGAGGGGTGCAACAGGAGGGAGACACGGGCATGAGTGGGGGGTGGGGGGAACAGGAGGGAGACACGGGGCATGAGCGGGGTTAGGGGGCAACAGGAGGGAGACACGGGCATTAGCGGGGGGTGGGGGAAACAGGAGGGAGTCACAGTGCATGAGCGGGGAGTGGGGGGAACAGGGGATAGACACGGGGCATGAGAGGGGAGTGGGTGGTAACAGGAGAGAGACATGGGTCATGAGCGGGGGGTGGGGCAACAGCAGGGAGACACGGGGCATGAGCAGGGGGTGGGGGGTAACAGGAGAGAGACACGGGGCATGAGTGGGGGTTGGGGGGCAACAGCAGGGAGACATGGGGCATGAACGTGGGGGGCAACAGCAGGGAGACACGGGGCATGAGCGGGGGGTGGGGGGTAACAGGAGAGAGACACAGGGCATGAGCGGGGGGTGGGGGGCAACAGGAGTGAGACACGGGGCATGAGCGGGGGGTGGGGGAACACGCGGGAGACACAGGGCATGAGTGGGGGGTGGGGGTGTAACAGGAGAGAGACACGGGGCATGAGCGGGGAGTGGGGGGCAATAGCAGGGAGACACAGGGCATGAGCGGAGGGTGGGGGTAACAGCAGGGAGACACGGGGCATGAGCGGGGGCTGGGGGGTAACAGGAGAGAGACACGGGGATTGAGCGGGGGGTGGGGGGCAACAGCAGGCAGACACAGTGCATGACCGGAGGTGGGTGGCAACAGAAGGGAGACACAGACATGACCGGGGGATGGGGGGCAACATGAGAGAGACATGGGGCATGAGAGGGGGGTGGGGGGTAACAGGAGAGAGACACGGGGCATGAGAGGGGGTGGGAGTAACAGGAGAGAGACACGGGGCATGAGCAGGGGGTGGGGGGCAACAGCAGGGAGACACGGGGCATGACCGGGGGCGGGGGGTAACAGGAGAGAGACACAGGGCATGGGCCGGGGGTGGGGGTAACAGGAGAGAGACACGGGGCATGAGCGAGGGGTGGGGGGCAACAGCAGGGAGACACGGGGCATGAGCAGGGGGTGGGGGAACACGACAGAGACACGGGGCATGAGCGGGGGTGGGGGTAACAGGAGAGAGACACGGGGCATGAGCGGGGTGTGGGGGGCAACAGGAGGTAGACACAGGGCATGAGCGGTGGTGGGGGGAACACGAGGGAGACACGGGGCATGAGCGAGGGGTGGGGGGCAACAGCACGGAGACACGGGGCATGAGCGGGGGTGGGGGGCAACAGCAGGGAGACACAGGACATGAGCGGGGGGTGGGGGGAACAAGAGGGAGACACGGGGCATGAGCGGGGGGTGGGGGGAACACGAGGGAGACATGGGGCATGAGCGGGGGGTGGGTGGCAACAAGAGGGAGACACGGGGCATGAGCGGGGGGTGGGGGTAACAGGAGAGAGACACGGGGCATGAGCGGGGGGTGGGGGCAACAGGAGGGAGACACGGGCATGAGTGGTGGGTGGGGGGCAACAGCAGGGAGACAGGGCGCATGAGCGGGGGTGGTGGGAACACGAGGGAGACACGGGGCATAAGCGGGGGGTGGGGGGTAACAGCAGAGAGACAAGGGGTGTGAGCGGGGGGTGGGGGGCAACAGGAGGGAGACACGGGGCATGAGCGGGGGTTGGGGGGTAACAGCAGGGAGACAAGGGGCATGAGCGGGGGGTGGAGGGAACACGAGGGAGACACGGAGCATGAGAGGGGGGTGGGGGGTAACAGGAGAGAGACACGGGGCATGAGCAGGAGGTGGTGGGAACACGAGGGAGACACGGGGCATGAGCGGGGGGTGGGGGGTAGCAGCAGAGAGACAAGGGGCGTGAGCAGGGGGGTGGGGGGCAACAGGAGGGAGACACGGGCATGAGCGGGGGGTGGGGGGCAACAGCAGGGAGACAAGGGGCATGAGCGGGGGGTGGGGGGAACACGACGGAGACACGGAGCATGAGAGGGGGGTGGGGGGTAACAGGAGCTAGACAGGGGGCATGAGCACGGGGTGGGGGGCAACAGCAGGGCAACAGCAGGGAGACACGGGGCATGAGCAGGGGGTGGGGGCGCAACAGCAGGGAGACACGGGGCATGAGCGGGGGTGGGGGAACAAGAGGGAAACACGGGGCATGAGCGTGGCGTGGGGGGAACACGAGGGAGACATGGGGCATGAGCGGGGGGTGGGTGGCAACAAGAGGGAGACACGGGCATGAGCGGGGGTCGGGGTAACAGGAGAGAGACACGGGGCATGAACGGGGGGGCAACAGTAGGGAGACACGGGGCATGAGCGGGGGGCTGGGGGGAACACGAGGGAGACACAGGGCATGAGCAGGGGGTGGGGGGCAACAGCAAGGAGACACGGGGCATGAGCGAAGGGTGGTGGGAACACGAGGGAGACACGGGGCATGAGCGGGGGGTGGGGGGTAACAGGAGAGAGACACGGGACATGACCGGCGGGTGGAGGGCAACAGCAGGGAGACACGGGGCATGAGCAGGGGGTGGGGGGAACAAGAGGGAGACACAGGGCATGAGCGGGGCGTGGGGGGAACAGGAGAGAGACACGGGGCATGAGCGTGGGGTGGGGGGCAATAGCAGGGAGACACGGGGCATGAGCAGGGGGTGGGGGAACACGACAGAGACACGGGGCATGAGCGGGGGTGGGGGTAACAGGAGAGAGACACGGGGCATGAGCGGGGGGTGGGGGCAACAGGAGGGAGACACGGGCATGAGTGGTGGGTGGGGGGCAACAGCAGGGAGACAGGGCGCATGAGCGGGGGTGGTGGGAACACGAGGGAGACACGGGGCATAAGCGGGGGGTGGGGGGTAACAGCAGAGAGACAAGGGGTGTGAGCGGGGGGTGGGGGGCAACAGGAGGGAGACACGGGGCATGAGCGGGGGTTGGGGGGTAACAGCAGGGAGACAAGGGGCATGAGCGGGGGGTGGAGGGAACACGAGGGAGACACGGAGCATGAGAGGGGGGTGGGGGGTAACAGGAGAGAGACACGGGGCATGAGCAGGGGGTGGAGGAAACACGAGGGAGACACGGGGCATGAGCGGGGGGTGGGGGTAGCAGCAGAGAGACAAGGGGCGTGAGCAGGGGGGTGGGGGGCAACAGGAGGGAGACACGGGCATGAGCGGGGGGTGGGGGGCAACAGCAGGGAGACAAGGGGCATGAGCGGGGGGTGGGGGGAACACGACGGAGACACGGAGCATGAGATGGGGGTGGGGGGTAACAGGAGCTAGACAGGGGGCATGAGCACGGGGTGGGGGGCAACAGCAGGGCAACAGCAGGGAGACACAGGGCATGAGCAGGGGGTGGGGGCGCAACAGCAGGGAGACACGGGGCATGAGCGGGGGTGGGGGAACAAGAGGGAAACACGGGGCATGAGCGTGGCGTGGGGGAAACATGAGGGAGACATGGGGCATGAGCGGGGGGTGGGTGGCAACAAGAGGGAGACACGGGCATGAGCGGGGGTGGGGGTAACAGGAGAGAGACACGAGGCATGAACGGGGGGGCAACAGTAGGGAGACACGGGGCATGAGCGGGGGGCTGGGGGGAACACGAGGGAGACACA
Organism: Ambystoma mexicanum; assembly: GCF_040938575.1. Lineage (NCBI taxonomy): Eukaryota > Metazoa > Chordata > Amphibia > Caudata > Ambystomatidae > Ambystoma > Ambystoma mexicanum. Next base: position 269,858,881 of record NC_090927.1, on the reverse strand, counting down.
GGGCATGAGCAGGGGGTGGGGGGCAACAGCAAGGAGACACAGGGCATGAGCGAAGGGTGGTGGGAACACGAGGGAGACACGGGGCATGAGCGGGGGGTGGGGGGTAACAGGAGAGAGACAAAGGGCATGAGCGGGGGGTGGGGGGCAACAGGAGGGAAACACGTGGCATGAGCGGGGGGTCGGGGCAACAGCAGGGAGACACAGGGCATGAGCGGGGGGTGGGGGGAACACGAGGGAGACACGGAGCATGAGAGGGGGGTGGGGGTAACAGGAGAGAGACACGGGGCATGAGCAGGGGGTGGGGGGGCAACAGCAGGGAGACACGGGACATGACCGGCGGGTGGAGTGCAACAGCGGGGAGACACGGGGCATGAGCAGGGGGTGGGGGGAACAAGAGGGAGACACAGGGCATGAGCGGGGCGTGGGGGGAACACGACTGAGACATGGGGCATGAGCAGGGGGTGGCTGGCAACAAGAGGGAGAGACGGGGCATGATCGGGGGTGGGGGTAACAGGAGAGAGACACGGGGCATGAGCGGGGCGTGGGGGGCAACAGGAGGTAGACACAGGGCATGAGCGGGGGTGGGGGGAACACGAGGGAGACACGGGGCATGAGCGAGGGGTGGGGGGCAACAGCAGGGAGACACGGGGCATGAGCGGGGCCTGGGGGGCAACAGCAGGGAGACATGGGGCATGAGCGGGGGGTGGGTGGCAACAAGAGGGAGACACGGGGCATGAGTGGGGGTGGGGGTAACAGGAGAGAGACACGGGGCATGAACGGGGGCAACAGGAGGGAGACACGGGGCATGAGCGGGATGTGTGGGGGGAACACGAGGGAGACACAGGGCATGAGCAGGGGGTGGGGGGCAACAGCAAGGAGACAAGGGGCATGAGCGAAGGGTGGTGGGAACACGAGGGAGACACGGGGCATCAGCGGGGGGTGGGGGTAACAGGAGAGAGACAAGGGGCATGAGCAGGGGGTGGGGGGCAACAGCAGGGAGACACGGGACATGACCGGGGGGTGGAGGGCAACAGCAGGGAGACAAGGGGCATGAGCGGGGGGTGGGGGGAACACGACGGAGACACGGAGCATGAGATGGGGGTGGGGGGTAACAGGAGCTAGACAGGGGGCATGAGCACGGGGTGGGGGGCAACAGCAGGGCAACAGCAGGGAGACACAGGGCATGAGCAGGGGGTGGGGGCGCAACAGCAGGGAGACACGGGGCATGAGCGGGGGTGGGGGAACAAGAGGGAAACACGGGGCATGAGCGTGGCGTGGGGGTAACAGGAGAGAGACAAGGGGCATGAGCAGGGGGTGGGGGGCAACAGCAGGGAGACACGGGACATGACCGGGGGGTGGAGGGCAACAGCAGGGAGACACGGGGCATGAGCGTGGGGTCGGGGGAACACGAGGGAGACATGGGGCATGAGCGGGGGGTGGGTGGCAACAAGAGGGAGACACGGGGCATGAGCGGGGGTGGGGGTAACAGGAGAGAGACACGGGGCATGAGCGGGGGGGCAACAGGAGGGAGACACGGGGCTTGCACGGGGTGGAGGGGGGAACACGAGGGAGACACAGGGCATGAGCAGGGGGTGGGGGGCAACAGCAAGGAGACACGGGGCATGAGCGAAGGGTGGTGGGAACACGGGGGAGACACACGGCATGAGCGGGGGGTGGGGGGTAACATGAGAGAGACAAGGGGCATGAGCAGGGGTTGGGAGAAACAGGATGGAGACACACGGGGCATGAGCGGGGGGTCGGGGCAACAGCAGGGAGACACAGGTCATGAGCGGGGGGTGGGGGGAACACAAGGGAGACACGGAGCATGAGAGGGGGGTAACAGGAGAGAGACACAGGGCATGAGCAGGGGGTGGGGGGCAACAGCAGGGAGACACGGGACATGACCGGGGGTGGAGGGCAACAGCAGGGAGGCACGGGGCATGAGCAGGGGGTGGGGGGAACAAGAGGGAGACACAGGGCATGAGCGGGGGGTGGGGGAACACGACGGAGACATGGGGCATGAGCAGGGGGTGGCTGGCAACAAGAGGGAGACACGGGGCATGATCGGGGGGTGGGGGTAACAGGAGAGAGACACGGGGCATGAGCGGGGGGTCGGGGGCAACAGGAGGGAGACACGTGGCATGAGCAGGGGGTGGGGACAACAGCAGGGAGACACGGGGCATGAGCGGGGGGTGGGGGGAACACGAGGGAGACACGGAGCATGAGAGGGGGTGGGGGTAACAGGAGAGAGACACGGGGCATGAGCAGGGGGTGGGGGGCAACAGCAGGGAGACACGGGACATGACCGGGGGTGGAGGGCAAGAGCAGGGAGACACAGGGCATGAGCAGGGGGTGGGGGGAACAAGAGGGAGACACAGGGCATGAGCAGGGGGTGGGGGAACACGACGGAGACATGGGGCATGAGCAGGGGGTGGCTGGCAACAAGAGGGAGACACGGGGCTTGATTGGGGGGTGGGGTAACAGGAGAGAGACACAGGGCATGAGCGAGGGGTTGGGGGCAACAGCAGGGAGACACGGGGCATTAGCGGGGGTGGGGGGCAATAGCAGGGAGACACGGACATGAGCGGGGGTGGGGGAACAAGAGGGAGACACGGGGCATGAGCGGGGGGTGGGGGGAACACGAGGGAGACATGGGGCATGAGCGGGGGGTGGGTGGCAACAAGAGGGAGACACGGGGCATGAGCGGGGGTGGGGGTAACAGGAGAGAGACACGGGGCATAAGCGGGGGGTGGGGGATACACGAGGGAGACACGGGGCATGAGCGGTGGGTGGGGGGCAACATCAGGGAGACACAGGGCATGAGCGGGGGGTGGTGGGAACACAAGGGAGGATACACGGGGCATAAGCGGGGGTGGGGGGTAACAGCAGAGAGACAAGGGGCGTGAGCGGGGGGTGGGGGGGCAACAGGAGGGAGACACGTGCATGAGCGGGGGTTGGGGGGCAACAGCAGGGAGACAAGGGGCATGAGCGCGGGGTGGGGGGAACACGAGGGAGACAATGAGCATGAGAGGGTGTGGGGGGTAACAGGAGAGAGACACGGGGCATGAGCAGGAGGTGGGGGGCAACAGCAGGGAGACACGGGGCATGAGCGGGGGTGGTGGGAACATGAAGGAGACACGGGGCATGAGCGGGGGGTGGGGGGTAGCAGCAGAGAGACAAGGGGCGTGAGCGGGGGTGGGGGGCAACAGGAGGGAGACACAGGGCATGAGCGGGGGTGGGGGGCAACAGCAGGGAGACAAGGGGCATGAGCGGGGGGTGGGGGGAACACAAGGGAGACACGGAGCATGAGAGGGGGGTGGGGGGTAACAGGAGAGAGACACGGGGCATGAGCAGGGGGTGGGGGGCAACAGCAGGGCAACAGCAGGAAGACACGGGGCATGAGCAGGGGGTGGGGGGCAACAGCAGGGAGACACGGGGCATGAGCGGGGGTGGGGGGAACAAGAGGGAGACACGGGGCATGAGCGTGGGGTGGGGGAACACGAGGGAGACATGGGGCATGAGCGGGGGGTGGGTGGCAACAAGAGGGAGACACAGGGCATGAGCGGGGGTGTGGGTAACATGAGAGAGACACAGGGCATGAGTGGGGGGGCAACAGGAGGGAGACACGGGGCATGAGCGGGGGGGTGGGGGGAAACAGCAAGGAGACATGGGGCATGAGCGAAGGGTGGTGGGAACACGAGGGAGACACGGGGCATGAGCGGGGGGTGGGGTGTAACAAGAGAGAAACAAGGGGCATGAGCGGGGGTGGGGGGCAACATGAGGGAGACACGGGGCATTGTTAGGGAGAATTCTCTGTTTAGGCTGAATTTCCCTACCTAGTGAGTCCCCCAGAAGCTTTGCTGGATTTCAGGGGTTTCTTTTTTTTCTCCTGCCAAGAGTGAGACTCTTTTACCCTCACTCTTGGACATGTTGAAGTGTGTTTTCTTGGTTAAACCTTGTGTTGAATGGGCTATGGGGTCTTTTACTCCATAGGGCTTCATGTATTTTTGTGATGTGGGTTACCCAGCACCCTCTGTGCCGTGACCCAGGGGTGTCCTAGGGACTCCCCAACATAGACTCCATGCCCTGGGACTGACTACTGTCTCCCAGGACATGTAAAGTCACCAAAGACTTTACTAGTCTTAAATCCTGAACAGAACCAGTACAAACCATCATATTGTGGACGTACTGGCTGGGGCAATTCGATTGCCCCAGGGTCTGTTAGTCGAGGGGGCACGTCTCCGTCCCCCCTGATCGAGTTTTGGCTGGTGGCAGTGGAAACTACGTTTTATATTCGACCGCAAATATTTTCCTATGGGATTTCCCATTGTTTTAGGCTAACACATTTAATTATTTATTTACGGTAGCCTTAAACATACCGCCGGTTTATATATTTATTATTATAACTCCGGTTGGGACTTTTTGCCAAAACTTGATTCTAAAATGGCGTTGGCGTTCGCCTCTGTAACTCTGACCCAAAGTGGAGCCCTTTGTTCCACTTTTGGCGGGCTTCTCCACAGAAGCCCTCCAAAGTGGTGCCACTCTGTCTGGGGTACTTAGGAGGGGTGGAGGGGGATTTAGGCACCCTGGACTGAGTTACCTTGGTAACTCGAGTCGCACTCCGTCCTGATTGGCACAAGTGGTGAGCCGGCCGGCTCACCACTTAGCATGTTTGAGTGACAGCTAGGCTGGGTGAATGGGGGTTTGCTGCATAAAAGCAGGGCTTTGGGGACTGGAACTTCAGAAGTCGCCACAGGACCAAGAATCCGACGAGGGAAGAGCTGAGCCGACCTGCTTCGACGACACCACCCGGTGGAGCCCTGCTGAACCGTCTCACCACTTTTCCCGACGACCAAGGAGAACTCTTAACGGAGTGGCTCCTTCCCTTGACTGGTGGGGACAACCAGTTTTCGCCTTCTTTTCGCTTCTCGAGGTATCTCGTGGCCGCCTTGCCAGTGCCAAGCACCCCGGCAACCGGAACCCCACCACTTTTACCCCAACCACGAAAGTCGGTACAACCCTTTAACCGGAGGACTCCGCGGCTGGTTTCTTCCCGGGCAGTGCAACGACCTTCTTCTTCTGCTCTTCAGCGAGAACTTCTTCTCCCCTGACCGACGTCGAGCCTTGCTGCCACTGCCTGGAACAACTGCCCCCGCTGGAGGACCCTTTCCGCTTAAGGTACCGTGTTCCGCCTGGCTTCCCTTGCCACCGACTGTACGGGGTAGATTTAGCCCCCGGCTTTCGATCCTGGGATTGCCTGGGACACTTTGGCTAAACTTTCTAAGCCTCTCTAACTCTTTCCGAACTCTTTTGCAAGACTCTGAATCTCTACCAACTGTGTGATCTTGGGCACGTTTTCGCTCTGTCTGCTCTAAGAGTGGGCCCTGCTGAGTGACTTTTGCTCACCTGTGACTTTGTGCTTCTTTGAGCTTACAAAAAGTGTTCTTAACCTTAGAGTGGTGTGTTTATCCTAATTCTGCTCCTTCTCCCTATTTTTTACTTCTAACATCTAACGTTAAGCACTCACCTCTGTTTGAATTATGTGGTGTTAACTTAGAGTTGTCTAGATAGGAATAAGGATTAGGACTGCTTTCCTTATAACTGTGTTTAGAGTGTTTTACTATATTTTGCTAGAGTGTTTTCAACTTATGTGTTCTTGAAAATAAATAACTATATACTTTTGAAACCAAGCTCTGGTCAGTGTTTGCTTGTGCTATTGTGTCTGAGTACATACTGTGTATACTTTGCATACTGCCTAACTCTTCTTGAGGGAAGTCTGACTGCTCAGCCACAGCTACCAGGTAAATCTGGGTGGTGCAGACTGCTACCAAGTGGGTTTACTGCTATACCTGTAGTCTTAAATCTTTTGCAGTGTTCCCCAAGGTAACTGCACAGGTTTCTGCCTAACACTGGTGTACAGCGGTGGGATTTGTATTGAGTATACATTTTATTGTGCTTTAGATACCTTAGTGCAACTAACCACAAAGCTTAGCACTGTAAAAGTAATCCTCTAACATGTCAGTTATAGAAAGCTATAGTCAAGAGTCCCTTGCAGCCAAAACTGCTGATTGTCTAAGAGTGCTCTGTAAACATAAGGATCTCCTGACTAAGGGCAAGAAAATGGAGCTGATTGAAAGATTGTTAGCTAACCAAAGTCTGGGTGATGGTTCAGAGGAACCTACCACTCCAGCAACTATAGATGACAGTATTGAAGTTAACATGGAGCAAAATGTTGATGATTCTGAGGAAGAGTCAGAAGAGGAGGGTGAGGCTGTTATGACTGTCCCCCCTAGGCCTCTGCCTGCTCTACCTGCTGTACCTACTGGACCTTTACCAGGTCCCACATTTAGTCCTCAGTACTTTGAACTGGAGAAAATGAAACTAGAATTGGAGTATAAGAAACTTAATGCTCAAACTGACAAAGAACTAAGGCTAAGGGAAATGGAGCTCAAGTATGACTTAGAAATGAAGAAATTATCTGTTGAGAATGCTTCTCTCTCTGGCTCCTCTAGAAGTTCCAGTCCTAAAAGACCCCGGATGCCTAAAGAATTGGTTGGTATGTATGAGCCTAAGTTGGATGTGTTGGATTGGTTGTCTCTGTTTGAATATAATCATGGGCTCCAGAACATCACAGGAAATGACTTACTCACCTGGTTGTTCTCTAGGCTTCCCCCTGTTGCAACTGATGTGGTAATGGAGATGGGGGAGGAGGATAGGAAGGACTATGAATGTGTGAAACTAGCTTTGATAGCTAGGTTTGGGAAGACCCCTTCCCAGTATCTTAAGAGGTTTAGGAGCCTCAAAAAGCATGATGGTACCCCTTGGGCTACCTGGGTGAGTGAATGTTTGAAACACTTAGAGGGATGGATTAAGGGTTACAAGGTGAACACTTATGAAGGTATGAAGAATTTGTTTATGTTGGAGACTATTTATGATGCCTGCTCTCCTGAGCTCAGACAACACTTGGCTGATTCCAGGGAATTAGATTCCCGGAAACTAGCTAAGGCTGCTGACTTGTGGGTTGCCAACAGGGCCACTCACAAGGATTCTGGGGTCACTCAGAAGAAGGATGGGGAGAAACAGCCAAAAACAGACTCCAAAGAGAATTCTAATAATTCCTATCCCAAAGAGGGCCCCAAACCACAAAATAACCAGGGTAAGCCACATGGGAAACCTAGTCAGGCTACTGTACCTTCTGGCCACAAGCCAGAAGGAGGTCAGAACAAGCCACCCTTCCAGAGAGCATTTGGACAATGCTATGTCTGTCAGGGTACTGACCATATCAAAGGAGATCCCAAGTGCAAGGGTAAACCTGCAGGGATCAGCACAGTCTCCTTAGCCTTCACTCCTGAGGATGAAGTACAGATGGCTAGTGCCCACTTTGAACTCTTTGCTGAAGAACCCTTGGGTCTTCAAGCAACTGTAAACTTAGAGCCTATGGGTCTGGTTAGTCCCCAGAATAGGGTTGTGTATAACTCCCTACCTGTTAACTCTAAGGTGTATTATGTGGACAGTGTTCTTGTCAATGGCCAGGATACTCCTGCCAGGAGAGACACTGGGGCCAGCAGAACAGTAGTAGATGAAAGCTTCTTTCAACCTGAGGATGTGGCCAAAGCACCCAAAGGTCCCACTAAGATGTCTGGAGGCCCTGTCCAAATGGTTCCTATTCTACCAGCCCTCATTCAATGTAACAACATGACAGTAAGGATCCCTGTCAGTGTTCAGACTGAGGTACCTGGGAAGGTCCTGTTGGGGAATGACCTAAGAACTCTAGGAGTAGTGTCACATACCCCCAGGCCTCCCAGTATGGAGAAGCAGAACTTAACCAAATTGGCTAGAAAGGCTACCTTGAAGGACCCTTCTAAGCCTGTGGGACCCTCTACTGAGAACCCCACTACAAGCCTTGGGTTTAGTAAGTTGACCTCTGACCCAGGCACCTTTCAGGATAGTATGCTAGGAACATGGGAGCCCGAACCAAGCTCCATCCTTGTTCCCCTAGCCTCAGAGTCTCTGACTCCCCCTGCTTCTGAGGAAGAGGTGGATAGACCAACTAGGCCCCTATCTGGACCTGAGAGAACTGGTAATTCTCTGTGCTGGTGGAAAACCAGAAAAGAAAAGTCTAAGGCCAAAAACCTTCAGACTGTTGGACCTTCTACTGAAGACCCCAACTCAAATCCTAATATTAGGGGGGAAACTCCTAAAATAGGTAAGGGTAGATCTAAGAGGAAGGGGAAGCAGGTACATTGCCTAACCCCAACCCCTCCAACCAAGAGGCCTAAGACCCAACCTGCTCCCACAAGAGAGGTGGTGAGGAACCTTGGAGGCCCCTCTAGATCTAAGGGAATCCTTTATAAGGAGCCCTTGAAAAAGCCTAACATAGGTTTAGAAGTTGTACCAACTTCTGAGGGACTGGTCAACCAGATCCCCTATAACAAAAAGACTGATGTTCCTCAAAGGGTCTGTAGGTCCGTTAGCTTGCAAAAGAAAACCTTTGAGTTCTCCATTGAACATAGGTCAAGGTGTCACCATCAAAATGCTGATGGACTCTCTAGGATGTATATCACCGACTAGAGGTATGAGGTTCATCCAGGAGTGGATTAAATCCTCCTGTCCCTTAGTCTGGGGGGGGCGAGTGTTAGGGAGAATTCTCTGTTTAGGCTGAATTTCCCTACCTAGTGAGTCCCCCAGCAGCTTTGCTGGATTTCAGGGGTTTCTTTTTTTTCTCCTGCCAAGAGTGAGACTCTTTTACCCTCACTCTTGGACATGTTGAAGTGTGTTTTCTTGGTTAAACCTTGTGTTGAATGGGCTATGGGGTCTTTTACTCCATAGGGCCTCATGTATTTTTGTGATGTGGGTTACCCAGCACCCTCTGTGCCGTGACCCAGGGGTGTCCTAGGGACTCCCCAACATAGACTCCATGCCCTGGGACTGACTACTGTCTCCCAGGACATGTAAAGTCACCAAAGACTTTACTAGTCTTAAATCCTGAACAGAACCAGTACAAACCATCATATTGTGGACGTACTGGCTGGGGCAATTCGATTGCCCCAGGGTCTGTTAGTCGAGGGGGCACGTCTCCGTCCCCCCTGATCGAGTTTTGGCTGGTGGCAGTGGAAACTACGTTTTATATTCGACCGCGAATATTTTCCTATGGGATTTCCCATTGTTTTAGGCTAACACATTTAATTATTTATTTACGGTAGCCTTAAACATACCGCCGGTTTATATATTTATTATTATAACTCCGGTTGGGACTTTTTGCCAAAACTTGATTCTAAAATGGCGTTGGCGTTCGCCTCTGTAACTCTGACCCAAAGTGGAGCCCTTTGTTCCACTTTTGGCGGGCTTCTCCACAGAAGCCCTCCAAAGTGGTGCCACTCTGTCTGGGGTACTTAGGAGGGGTGGAGGGGGATTTAGGCACCCTGGACTGAGTTACCTTGGTAACTCGAGTCGCACTCCGTCCTGATTGGCCCAAGTGGTGAGCCGGCCGGCTCACCACTTAGCATGTTTGAGTGACAGCTAGGCTGGGTGAATGGGGGTTTGCTGCATAAAAGCAGGGCTTTGGGGACTGGAACTTCAGAAGTCGCCACAGGACCAAGAATCCGACGAGGGAAGAGCTGAGCCGACCTGCTTCGACGACACCACCCGGTGGAGCCCTGCTGAACCGTCTCACCACTTTTCCCGACGACCGAGGAGAACTCTTAACGGAGTGGCTCCTTCCCTTGACTGGTGGGGACAACCAGTTTTCGCCTTCTTTTCGCTTCTCGAGGTATCTCGTGGCCGCCTTGCCAGTGCCAAGCACCCCGGCAACCGGAACCCCACCACTTTTACCCCAACCACGAAAGTCGGTACAACCCTTTAACCGGAGGACTCCGCGGCTGGTTTCTTCCTGGGCAGTGCAACGACCTTCTTCTTCTGCTCTTCAGCGAGAACTTCTTCTCCCCTGACCGACGTCGAGCCTTGCTGCCACTGCCTGGAACAACTGCCCCCGCTGGAGGACCCTTTCCGCTTAAGGTACTTTGTTCCGCCTGGCTTCCCTTGCCACCGACTGTACGGGGTAGATTTAGCCCCCGGCTTTCGATCCTGGGATTGCCTGGGACACTTTGGCTAAACTTTCTAAGCCTCTCTAACTCTTTCTGAACTCTTTTGCAAGACTCTGAATCTCTACCAACTGTGTGATCTTGGGCACGTTTTCGCTCTGTCTGCTCTAAGAGTGGGCCCTGCTGAGTGACTTTTGCTCACCTGTGACTTTGTGCTTCTTTGAGCTTACAAAAAGTGTTCTTAACCTTAGAGTGGTGTGTTTATCCTAATTCTGCTCCTTCTCCCTATTTTTTACTTCTAACATCTAACGTTAAGCACTCACCTCTGTTTGAATTATGTGGTGTTAACTTAGAGTTGTCTAGATAGGAATAAGGATTAGGACTGCTTTCCTTATAACTGTGTTTAGAGTGTTTTACTATATTTTGCTAGAGTGTTTTCAACTTATGTGTTCTTGAAAATAAATAACTATATACTTTTGAAACCAAGCTCTGGTCAGTGTTTGCTTGTGCTATTGTGTCTGAGTACATACTGTGTATACTTTGCATACTGCCTAACTCTTCTTGAGGGAAGTCTGACTGCTCAGCCACAGCTACCAGGTAAATCTGGGTGGTGCAGACTGCTACCAAGTGGGTTTACTGCTATACCTGTAGTCTTAAATCTTTTGCAGTGTTCCCCAAGGGAACTGCACAGGTTTCTGCCTAACAGGCATGAGCGGGGGGTCGGGGCAACAGCAGGGAGACACAGGGCATGAGCGGGGGGTGGCGGCAACAGGAGGGAGACACGGGGCATGAGCGGGGGGTGGGGGAAACACAAGGGAGACACAGGGCATGAGCGGTGGGTGGGGGGCAACAGCAGGGAGACACTGGGCATGAGCGGGGGGTCGTGGGAACACGAGGGAGACACGGGGCATACGCGGGGGGTGTGGGGTAACAACAGAGAGACAAGGGGCGTGAGCGGGGGTGGGGGGCAACAGGAGGGAGACACGGGGCATGAGCGGGGGTTGGGGGGCAACAGCACGGAGACAAGGGGCATGAGCGCGGGGTGGGGGGAACACGAAGGAGACACGGAGCATGAGAGGGGGGTGGGGGGTAACAGGAGAGAGACACAGGGCATGAGCAGGGGGTGGGGGGCAACAGCAGGGAGACACGGGGAATGAGCGGGGGTGGTGGGAACACGAGGGAGACACGGGTCATGAGCGGGGGGTGGGGGTAGCAACAGAGAGACAAGGGGCGTGAGCGGGGGGTGGGGGGCAACAGGAGGGAGACACAGGGCATGAGCGGGGGTGGGGGGCAACAGCAGCGAGACAAGGGGCATGAGCGGGGGGTGGGGGGAACACGAGGGAGACACGGAGCATGAGAGGTGGGTGGGGGGTAACAGGAGAGAGACACAGGGCATGAGCAGGGGGTGGGGGGCAACAGCAGGGAGACACGTGGCATGAGCAGGGGGTGGGGGGCAACAGCAGGGAGACACGGGGCATGAGCGGGGGTGGGGGGAACAAGAGGGAGTCACGGGGCATGAGCGTGGGGTGGGGGATCACGAGGGAGACATGGGGCATGAGCGGGGGGTGGGTGGCAACAAGAGGGAGACACAGGGCATGAGCGGGGTGGGGGTAACAGGAGAGAGACACGGGGCATGAGCGGGGGGCAACAGGAGGGAGACAGGGGGCATGAGCGGGGGGTAGTGGGAACACGAGGGAGACACAGGGCATCAGCGGGGGGTGGGGGTAACAGCAAGGAGACACGGGGCATGAACGAAGGGTGGTGGGAACACGAGGGAGACACGGGGCATGAGCAGGGGGTTGGGGGTAATAGGAGAGAGACAAGGGGCATGAGAGGGGGGTGGGGGGAACATGAGGGAGACTCGGGGCATGAGCGGGGGGTTGGGGCAACAGCAGGGAGACACACGGCATGAGCGGGGGGTGAGGGGAACACGAAGGAGACACGGAGCATAAGAGGGGGTGGGGGTAACAGGAGAGAGACACGGGGCATGAGCAGGGGGTGGGGGGCAACAGCAGGGAGACACGGGACATGACCGGGGGGTGGGGGCAACAGTAGAGAGACACGGGGCAGGAGCGGGGGGTTGGGGGCAACAGCAGGGAGACACGGGGCATGAGCGGGGGGGCGGGAAGCACGAGGGAGACTCAGGGCATGAGCAGGGGGTGGGGGAACACGAGGGAGACAAGGGGCATGAGGGGCAAAAAGAGGGAGACATGGGGCATGAGCAGGGGGTGGAGGTAACAGGAGAGAGACACGGGGCATGAGTGGGGGGTGGGGGAAACAAGAGAGAGACACGGGTAATGAGCGGGGGTGGGGGGAACACAAGGGAGACACTGGCATGAGCAGGGAGTGGGGGGGTACAGGAGGGAGATACGGGTAATGAGCGGGGGTGGGGGGATACAGGAGGGAGACACGGGTAATGAGCGGGGTGGGGGGAACAGGATATCCGCTCCTCGGTCCTCCGCAGGCCACCGTGTACCGATGGCGTGTCTCCTGCAAGTCTGCAGCAGCCTGGGACGTTCAGGAAGTGTAATCCACATGAGCCTCACACAGCCCCATTGGAGGCCCTGCTGTCCTCTGATCTTATCGCATTGGAATTTTCGCTTGTTAAATTGTGATAATCACTTGTGAAGTCTGAAGTCACTGCAGAGATTGCCACAGATACCAATATACGAACAATAAACTAAGATGGCGGGCGTCTCAGAAAATAAGACGCGCTGCACGCTTTACTACAGCCAATGGGAGAGCACGTTAGATGTCCGCGGTGTGGGATGTATTTACCCATGCATCCTAGCCCTACCTCAAAACTGTGCAGTGCTGACATGAAAACATCATGATGACCAGAGCTTCCCAGAAAATGCACCGGGAAATGCAGGAAGAATAGGCTGCCACCCATTTTTGCCGATGTTATGGGCACAGAAGGACGCTGCCTAAAACCACCATTGGACTACCCGCACAGTAGTCTGAAACCATTGTTTTGACCCATGTGGAATCATTAGACGGGGTAAATATGGGGATTAAGCTGTCGCTGCCCATCATTTTGCCCCAGAACAAAAATAAATAATTGGAGTGGGTAAAGATGGGGATGCGCTGTCGCCGCCCATCATTTCATCCCAGAATCCAGGACAGCTGCGCAGTTGTGCGCACACCAAAATGGTTACCTAACTTGCCACCCACCAGTGTAAAGAAAGGTCTTTGTTGACAAAATCCACTTTTACTGATGTCAAAAAGTTGCTGAAATCGTGACTCATTGGACCACTTTAAAGATTCAACCCTTTTTGTGTGTGTTTAGAATGCATTAATCCAAGAAAATCCCAAAGTTGCATGCAGTGCCAACAAAATCCTCTAGGCGGCACTAGCGGTCTAAACTCTGACTGGAGAACTGAGTGCAGTTGCTGTACAAAGGGATTTGACTCAGCTGACTTCAAAGGCTGCATTTTAATTAAAAAATTAGCCACATGCTGTTCCCAGAGGCCTGAAGCCTGGGAAACCCTCTCACCTCCAGAAGCTTCACACCAGGAGTTAGAATCTCACGTGACCTCTTGATTGATAGAAGGCAGACTGGCTGGGAGCTTCCCAGAGACCACACAAAGGACCCTTTCCTCTGAAAGGAATATGTTAATTCTGAACTGTTTAATGTCAACAAAGCCCTGCCTGCCCAGAGGACTGACCCACCCAAGTCTTGGGGGCGGACCTCAACACTCTGAGGATTGAATTGAAAAGAATATATATATTTTACAAAAACACTGATAACTCTTTGTAATCAAATGACAGAAATGTATAACTTGAGAGCTTTGGTTAAGAAAATGTACCTTTCATTCAAGGCCAAACTCGAATTTGAGTGATGTTCTGGGGCAAAACCCCATTGTTTATTAATGTTACAGACTCCCTGTTTCAGCTAGACCAACGAAGATGCATTGGTATGTGGGTAGATATGTGAGGAACAGTTGTGTAGAATTTGATGGAGATCCAGTGTTGTGCAGCACATGAATAGGTGCTGGAAGTGGCCGTTTTTGAATGCAAGCTCTTGGGATGAACACATTTGGACAGAGACATGGCTGGATTCAGCCACACCATGTATATGTGATTTTAATCAAATGTGTACCTGTGCAAATATGTTTTTAGGTCAGATATAGATTGTGTATAAAGTTGAAAGGGGTGGGTTCTCTGTATCATAAACAGACCTCATCATGATGACACTTCATTTCATTCCCCCAATCAAGTAAGGGATGAAAGCTGGACCAATGGCAAGTGGAGAGGGGCAAGGCTAGTGATGCGACACACACACCCACTTGGAGAACATATAAATGGACCACTGAAACTTAGGTAGGGAGCTGAAATTCCATTTGCTGCAGCGCACTTTGCTGGACCAGACAACATCCCGAGATCCAGACTTCAAATTCATCAACCTCCTGAAAGCCAAACTAGAGACTTCAAAACCCAGACCAGAGGGAAAGCAGTGCTGTGCCTAGCTGTGAGCAGAACCCAGAGAGAAAGCAGTGCTGTGCCTAGCAGAGAGACCAGACCAGGCGCTGTGAGCAGAACCCGGAAAGACCTGACCAGACTGAAGTCCGTGACCAAGTCGCTTTCCTGTTCAAAATCTCTTGTGAGTACTTAGCCAAACTCAGAACACATCTCTTAGTTAAATTCATCTAATTCAATCTATTTAATCTAAGTAGAACTGCCTCCTAACTGTCACCTGTCATTTTAGCTGCAAAAGCTGCACTTGTCTTTTTGAAACTTAAAAATTTCAAATCTGAAAAACGACCTTTATTAAATTGCTCATATCTCCGCAACCGTTTGGGTTAGAGACTTGCAATAACTTTTATTTGGAAGCTGAGATCCCAGGCTTTCCTAGGAACCTAGAACCGCATTCCTACCTCTTATAGTTTTACCGCAATCGCGGAACACGCACCCGCGAATTTTGCCGCGATTTGCAATCTCTTCACATGTAAAAAAAACTGCTGATGCTGATTTCCATTTGCTAGAAATTCGTTTGACCTGATAATCATTCCGGCATCATTGCTAGTGTGAGCCTGGACTAATATTAACTAGATACCACTCATCCTGAACCTCTAAAGGGGAATTAAAAGCAAATTTAGCATATTTCTCATTCATTGCCAGCACATATCAAAGCAGTTTGGGCCTGTGATTTCAAAACTCCTATCTGTTTTCTGTTGTTTAAGCTTGCTGGGGTGAACTGAATTACAGTTGATTGCATTTCTGAGAACTGTGTGCTTCCTTCCATTCCTTGCATTGCATAAAAAGGGGGGGAAGGGCTTGCCAGAGAAGGGTGATTACATTGTCTGTTGGAATCGTGTTGAGTGTTTTCTGTATTGCATTTTTATTCAGCATTACATCCATTTGAACTACATAGGGCATTCTTTACCACCTTTTTCTGTTGTACATTTACCAGTGTGCTACCTTATTCATTTCATGTCCACTCATTAGTCATTATAAAGAAGTGTGCTAGTGCCAGATTCTCCGTTGTTAATATTTCCCATATCAGATAAAGTGTGATATTCAATTATTAATTTATTATAAAGTGTGATATCTATATTTTAATTTATCAAATAAACCTTTTAACTTGCAAAACAGAACTACTTCTTGGCTCAGTGGGGTCAGGGGGATTCCAAGAGAGGGGTGTGATACAAGGGTAGTCATCCAGAACGCATGAACTGGACCTAAAGATATATCAATAAGGGTTTTCATTCAGTATTTTAGACTAGGCGCTAACTTGGCTGTAGTGCTGAATTGAATCCTCTTACAAATTGGGGGCTCGAGCCGAGACGTTGGGTTAGATTTACCAGTTGTGCAGCTTAATACAGTGTGCTAACTGACGGGATACATACATCCGGTCGGATCACCACGCTGCATTACGCTGTGAAGCATTCCTCAAAAGGGACACTCCAAGAAAAGTTCTGTTCTGCAAAAATAAAATACTAACTTCTGTAAGTCAGGACAGAGACCAATCTCTAGAATGACGGCCTTAGTAGACATGAAAATAGCCAGAGAGCACCTCTTGCATAAGCTATTTGTGAGAGGTGAATGGACCGAACAGGGCCAGGATGTGTGGTTGCAGGCCATCACACAACAGGTCACTGAAACAGGGTCAGAGATATATAGAGATCAGGGTCCCTTACATGTGGCCCTGAGTGAACTATATATGGCTCCTAAAGCCAAAGAGGAACACAATAAGATCGCCAGGATAGCAGCATACCTGTACCTATATATGGGAGACATGCAGGATAGATGTGCTGAAAGCCAAAATCTGGCAAATAGGCAACAGAGGGCGTTAGAGAAGGTCCAATCTGACCTGGTCTCTTCTGAGCAGAGGCTGCAGAGGAGCCGGGAGTCAGAAGATGATAGTAGGCAGCACATCATTAAAATAAAGAAGGATGTGGATGTGCTGCAACAGGAAAAGGTAGAACAGGATACCAGATTTCTGGCCTTGCAGAAGGAACACCAAGAAGGTTTGGACTCCCTACTGCAAAGCCAGAAAAAGCTGGAGCAACAACTGGACTTCAACAGGGCATGCACAGAGCAGGTAGCCATCCTGCAAATCCAACTAGACAGAGAGAAAGAGGAGAGCAATAAACTGATCCTGAAAGACCTGGATACCCAGGCAGAGTTTGATCAGGAGCGCCAGAAAGCTGGTGCCTTCCAAAGGCAAAGGGACGACCTGGCGGCACAAATGCAGGCTCTTAGTCAGGAAAGAGACGCCTTAGGCCAGGAAGTCTGCCATTTAAAAAGGAAAATGGAAGAAAATCACCTGGCCCACCAGGGGCTGGGTGATCTCCAAAAAGAAAACCAGAACTTGGTAGAGCACACCAGAAGGGTGGAAGATGCTCTAGCAAGAAAGGAGCAGGCCAGTAGGGACATTGCCCAGGAGGTAAACCTCCTGCAGCAAAGACTGGCCCAGTTCTCCAGGACCAACCAGGAAGCACAGAGGGAGAATGAGGCCCTCTGTCAACACAATGATAGGCTCCAGCAACAGGTAGCGATGCAGGAGAAACTGATAGAGTCGAGTAAGGCCTTAACAGAGGAACTGAAGGCACAAATGCAGGCTCTTGCATTGCAACAGGGAGCAGGGGCGGATAGAGATGAGGTTCGCTGGGAAAGGGAAACTCCGGAGCATAACCTCAGGAGCCCTAGTACCAGAGGCCCTCATACCTCTCAGTCCCTGGACTCTGCCACCCCCATGTTCCCTGGCGCACATGAGCACAGGGCCACAGGGATGGCAGATTACTATCCAGCTAAGAGTATGGGGCTCATAGGCCAGTACCATCCAGGAATGGAGGGGTGGGCATCCGGGTATGGGCACCCAAGTACAATACAGTTCAGTGGGGAACCCCAGGAGAGTAGGCCCATTAAGGGCATCCTGAAAACCTCTGCCCAGTTAGGTCAGTGGAGGGGGTACCCATCAAATCCTGACAGCAAGGAGGAATCTGAAGACTCCTCTGAACTGCGCAGGACACAGGAGACCAGGTCCCCACATTCTGCCAGCCATTCCCAGGCTCGCAGAATCCGGGAAAACCTGGAAGAACAGACGGGAACCTCTGGGAGCAGTGCCTCTGAGTCCGACGAAGAATGGACAAGGGTTACCCGAACCAAAAAGGCCAATAAGGCAAAAAGGGCCTTGCTTAAGGACCCCTTAAAGCAGATTAAGGCGATCAGGAGCGTCATCACGCCTTACCATAAGAACTCTAAGTATTCTGTTTGGGAGCACTTAGAGTTGTTTGAACAAATGATGGAGACTTTCCATTTGAAGGACAGCCAAAGCTGCATTCAATACGTAAAGTGGACCTTCTCCCCGGAATACTCCAGTTTCTTTGCGGGGCTGGAGGACCAAAATCATTTAAGATGGTCCACCTATAAGGCGGCCATCCTGAAACATTTTTCTGTTCACAGAAATCCTCAAGAGGCTCGCAAGGCAGCCTACAATTTGCAATGTGGGGAGGATCAGGCCCCACAAGAATTTGTGCAGGAGTTAAAGCGGGCTTTTGCACAGACCACAAGAAGGGTGCGCACGGATAGCCGTGATTTTATCAACACGTTTTTCCATGCCTTGCCCAAATATATCATGACCCAGCTCGTGAGGGATTTTCACGAGAAAAGATCTTTAGACTGGGTCATTGAACAGGCTACCCGCATCTATGAGGTGCAGAAGCCCATAGAAAATAAAAGCAATGCCCAGAAAAACCCCAAAGCCAACAGCACCCCTGCTGCTGCCAAGGTGGCAGAGGTAAAGGTCACCCCCGTTTTGGATTTGGAGATGGGGGGGCCTAAAAACCTACCTGCACCGAATAATGCTAGGCCCAGAAGGTCCTCGGGCCAGTCACAGACAGGGAGCCAGGGAGGCAGCCCCACAAATGGGGTCCCTCGCTCTCCTGACTATGTAAGTCCTCGCTACAAAGGTAACAGACCCATCCTGGGTTATGTGTGGACTCCTCCAGCCCAAGGGGGGGGATCCAGCCAAGCACCAAACCCAGGGAACTTCCCTCCAAACTTCCCACAGGAGGGCAGAAATGTACCAAACCCTGGGCAGAACTTTTTCCCCAGATATCCACCCGACTTCCAACCCCAAAATCATCCATCCTTCTTTCCTCAATTCCCTGAGCCCAGACCACTGAATCCGGGAGAGGGGAGGCCAAGGGTGGAGGGGTACCAAAATCTTCCCAACCCGGGGTATTACCAAAGGAGGGATAGCTACCCTTCCCGGGATCAGCCCAGGGGAGAAAACAGGGCCCCGTATCAGCCTGAGCGGGTTTCCCAGTTAGAGCGCCAGGTTCAAAACATGGCGCGGGATATGGGTCATATACTGAGGGCGCAGCAGAACCCTCAGATCGGCGTGCCAGCGCAGAACGCACCCAACTCTGGACCTGGTGCTCCAGAACAATGACGGGGGCAGCACCCCGATAAATCACCGGTTCCCAGGGAGGAGGCACAAAGGGAAGGGGGGTGTAAAGCCTTGGAGGAAGCTTCCTTCCTCACTTGTAAACAGCCCCTGGAAACCCAGGAACCGGAAACAAAATCTCTTGCCCCTGAAAGTCTGCCTCCTAAGGAGCAGAGGGGGGGTAGGAGAAACAAAAGACCCAAACAGACTCAGTTTGAGGAGGAGGTACAGATCTTCCAATTTGAGGGAGAGGGATCCTCAGAGGATCCTGGGAAAAGGATTTTCTCCTTCAGAGAGGGGGGAACTCCTCCCAAAGAAAAATGGGTCCCTAGGGATGCAAATCATGACTGGGGAGATGTGGAGAGTGAGCTACCGCCGCCCACCATCTCATCCCAGAACCAACAGCAAGAAAATCCCCTGGTTCAAACCCATCCTGGGGATTGCCTCCAAAAAGGGGGGGGCGGCCCAGAAATGGAGCCAGGGGAACCCACAATGGCTCTGATCTCCAGTTGCAAAATTTTTCTTCCAGATTCCCAAGGCTCTCCACAAGATTCTGCCCAAATCTCTTCGCTAGCGATGTCCAAAACCAGAAAATTAGCCCACCAGTTGTCCAAAAATGTACATTATCTGTGCCCCCTTGAGGAGAAGGAGGGAAGATATTATGCCCCGGTACAAGTACAGGGGCAGGGTACAATCTCAGCACTGGTGGACACTGGATCTCAAGCTACCCTTCTGTCCAGAAGGGCCTTTGACGAACTGAATGCAGGAAGGGGAGAGAATTACCAAATTCCTCTCACCTCTCTTCCTGGACAACTGCAGAACTTTGACGGGAAGGAAATTCCCGTCGAGGGGACGGCAGACTTGGACATTAAGATCGGGCGACATAAGTTGAAACACCCGGTCATAGTTGTGACCCCAGAGGGCACCCCTTGTTTACTAGGGAATGACCTCCTGAGAAGGTTGTCACCCCTAATAGATTGCGTAAACAAGGTCCTCTGGACTCAGACTAGCCGACCCATAAAATTAAAACAGAGTGTCAACCATGTTAGTTTAAACGGCACCTGCCACATGGTTGAACAAAAATCTGACCAAGTAGAATTTCACTTCCAGAATAGCCAAATTCCAGACGTGACAGTAATAGCAGTAGGACAACAGACTGGTGATGGGGGGTCCTCTCTATTTCTGAAAATCAACCTTCCTTCCAGTCTAAAGTGGTATTCCACGCTGGAAGGAAACACTCTGAAATTCTATACTAATCCACAATCTGAAACTCCCACTCCTATAGTCCAGAAGGAGGTGAAATCAGCTCAGAGCCTGGCTGATATTCAGCAAATTGGAGAGCAGTTGTTCATCCCTGTTCAGTTAAATGATGGGAAGGACTCTGTTCTCGCTCGAGTGTGTGTGAACAACGGTAAGAGCTTCATCAGCGAAGCCATGTTTCGCCAACTCCCAAAAGATCCAGCCATTCCCACCTTCAAACTGATAGACAAATGGGAAATGGACCTGGAAGCACCTAATTCCAAACATCTCCTGCCAAGCAGGTGTATGCTCAAAATCTCCATTGGCAACAAGAGCATAGTCCACAATTGTTGGGTCGTGCGAGACGTCCCTGCCGCCTTTTACTTAGGCAGTGACATTCTCAATCGCTTTGCCATTAGTTTGGACCTAATAAACTTCAAAGCTTGGTCCCGATTAGCGGATAATCCCATGGGCTTTGATGATCCAGAAAAAGCATTTAGGTCAGCTCAATTGCTACCTTATGCAGTTGAAATTCAGGTTAAAGAGGAAGTCACCATCCCAGAAAGGACCCGACAATTCTCCCTGGAAGTGAAAGTTAAAAGGGGACAAGAGTTGAAAAACCCTGATGCTTACATACATCTAAATGCTTCTCTCCAACAGCAAGGGTTGGGGGTAAACCCGACTCCATTAGTCAACATAGAACATGACACCATTCTAATAGAGGTGGATAACAGCGACTTAAAGAGTATTACTCTAGCCGCAGGCACCATTATTGGAATGGCGATTGATGACCGACATTTCTCCATTGATCTTGTAAATGAACTGTTAGGACCCATCCCCAAGGACTGTTTTGACAGTGACAGTGATGACAACGCAACACCAGACAGGATTTTTACCCGGCATGGGGGGAACCTCCTGGTGTACACTTCCTGCCCCTATGGTAAGGAAGATGTGACGTGTGACTTCAGGAGGGATGAGGTGATCTTCCAGGTACATGAGGGCTGCCTTGCCCACCTGAAGCCTCCGGTCCAAATCAGCACTCTGACCAGGGACTTCTCCACCCAGCTGGAGGAGGCCGCGGAGATAGCCAAACCAGAAGTCTTTCCAGGCTTCAGGCAGATGGTGGAAGAGAGAGTCAACCTAGCTGATGCCTGTGTGACTCTGGAACAAAAGCAAAAGTTGAAACAAGTTTTCTTGGATTTCCAAGATCTCTTTGCGGTAGACTCATATGACTGTGGTCGCACCGACATCCACACCACAACAATCCCCACGGACCCTGGCATGACTCCTGTGTTTGTGAAGCAATATCGCTTGCCTCTCGCATCAATGGAGTCCCTTACTGAAATAATTAAGAACCTTGAGTCCCGGGGAATAATCCGTCCAGTCCACAGCACCTTCAATAATCCGGTGCTGGGAATATTGAAGCCAAACGGCCAGTGGAGACTCTGCGCCGACCTCAGGGAGCTCAACAAACGGGTCCATACTTCCCGATGGCCTCTGCCCTACATTGACCAAGGGCTGGCCCAGATCCAGGGGTCACAGGTATTCACTGCAATAGACCTGACCAATGGATACTGGACCGTGCCTGTCAGTAGGGAGGACCAATACAAGCTGGCTTTTACCTTTGGGGGCCAGCAGTACACATGGACCCGGACTCCCTTCGGATACCTTAACTCCGGTAATGAGTTCAATATTTTCCTACATAAGGCCATGCCCGACCTGGGTACGAGGGGTAACCTGGCTTATGTAGATGATGTCCTCATCAAAAGTTCATCTGTGGAGGAACACATAGCAGAGATCCGTTATGTTCTGACACAGTTGAGGGCCGCCGGAGCAAAACTTTCCTTTCAGAAAGCACAGTGGTGTAGAACCCGTGTTAATTTCTTGGGGCATGAGATTACTCCTCAGGGTCTCTGTCCCCAGGAAAAGAAAGTGGAAGCACTTCAGAAACTGAAAGACCCCACAACTCTGCGGGAACTAAGGAGCCTCCTTGGACTGACTAATTACAGCAGAAAGTTCATTGAGGGCTACGCAGAGATCACCAGACCCCTGATTCATCTCCTGAAGGGGGGGGTCAAGTGGGAATGGGGTCCAGAACAAGCCGAGGCAGTAAAACAACTCAAAAGAAGCCTCTCACAAGCGCCTTGCCTAGCTTACCCTGTCAGAAACAAGGAGTTCTTCCTGGAGACGGGGTTCTCTAATACGTGCTTGACGGCAGTATTATATCAAAAGCATGACAAGGTCAATAAAGTAATCTCCTATGCGAGCAAAACTTTATCCTCTGTGGAGGAAAAATTCAACGATTGTGAGAAGGCACTCCTGGCAACGGTGTGGGCATTGAAGAATTACCGCCCGTTTATCCAGGGGGAACACATCATAGTGGAGACTCCACACCAGCCTCTGCAATATCTCCAAAGTGACAGAATCCGGGCCGGAAATGTGAGTAATTCCCGAATTACTTACTGGATTCTGTCAATGCAAGGCTTTCCTGTGGAGGTCAGATATGGCCAAAACAAGAAGAGTCCACTCGCGCAAGGTCTGGCTGACTTGCATGATTGTGCCAGAGAAAACTGTCTCGAGGACGAAAGTCTAAAAATAAAGGACAACATGGAGGCATACCTTAATTCCCCCCACAAAGTCTTTGAAGAAGACAAGTGTGAGGGAATGCCCACTGTGTATGTGGATGGATGCTCTTACCATGTTGACAACAACGGGGAGAAAGAACTGGTGGCTGGCGTAGGGAATGCATGGGTGAATGAGTCCCCAGGACCCTCCGCTGGATACAAAATTGGTCCCCGAAGTAGTCAGGTGGCAGAATTGATGGCTGTGCATCAGGCCATCCTCACTGCTGTCCAGCATCAACTCCACGAACTGGTCATAATCACAGATTCGGATTATGTACGGAACGGGTTCGTGGAGCACCTGGTTAATTGGAAAACCAGAGGCATGTTATGTGCTAACAACAAACCCTTGAAACATGGGAAGTTGATCCAAAACATTGATGATCTGGTCACCTCGAATGAGATGACCATCTATTGGAAAAAGATCAAGGGTCATTCCAAAGTAGAGGGACCAGACAAAACTGGAAATGACTTAGCTGATCAGCTGGCCAAAACCGGGGCCATCCAAGGGGATCTAATTGAGATTGAGTCCCTGTTGGGGGAAATCCAGGTCACTGCTATCACTAGGTCCCAGACAAATGCTCACAACGACCTCTCAATTGCACAATGGAGTAAGGAGACCCCTGATGCTGATTTGATTACTGCTCAGAAGGGGGATCCAATAATTGGTAAATTTTACCAGCACCTTGAGGACCCTGAGAACTTTCCCCTGACGGATACCGATTACATTGGGAAAGAGGACCTAAGAGTGTTGATGAAATGTCCAAAAATGTTCCGGATCCAAGACGGTTTGTTGGTAAGGAAATCCAAAGCTGGCCATGATCAGTGGGTGGTTCCTACCTCATTCCGAAGCCTGATGTTAAGTCACGCCCATGATGCGGCCACCGCCGGTCATAGGGGGTTTCACACAACATTGGAAATCTTAAGAGAGGTTGCATACTGGCCACACATGGGGCAGGACCTCGACCAGTACTTGAAGGGTTGTCTTGTGTGTGCACAATTTCAGCCGACATCACTCACGCACCGGGCGCCTTTACAAAAGAGGGGAATGACACTGCCATGGTCAGATTTACAAATCGACTTTGTAGGCCCTGTGATTCGCTCGGCTAGGGGGAATAAGTACATGTTGACTGTGACATGCTTGTTTACCAAGTGGGTGGAATGTCTCCCAGCCCCAAATTGCAAGGCAGAAACTGCAGCTGCCTTGATGATTAACCACATCTTTTCCCGTTTTGGTCTACCTCAAAGGATTGAGTCAGACAGAGGTAGCCACTTCACCAGTGAAGTAATGACAAAGATGTGGGAGATACTGGGGGTCAAGAGAAAGCTGCATATTGCTTACAGACCAGCTTCTTCTGGGGCAGTAGAGAGATATAACCGGACAATTGTGAGCATATTAAAGAAGTTTGTGGCAGATTCTGGGCCAAGTTGGGATATCCGATTACCTCTGGTCCTAATGGCCATCAGATCTACCCCTTCATCTGCAACCAAAATGTCACCATTTGAGTTGATGACTGGGCGCAAGATGGTGCTTCCGCAGCATTTGCTCTACAGGACCCAAGAGCAGACACTGATAAATGCCTCCACTACTCATGAGTATGTAGAGAATTTAAGGAAACACCTCCAACATGCTTTTGCTTATGCTCAGCGGAATCTAGAAAGATCGACTGATAGCATGAAGACCCATTATGACCTGAAAACTTCCAGGAAGGAATATCAGGTGGGAGACCGGGTCTATCTATACAACTTCCAAAGGAACCAGGCCAAGCAGCGCAAATTTTTGCCTACATGGAAGGGACCCTTTGAGATCGTCGATAAGATCTCTCCGGTGGCCTACAAGATCCGCATCCCCAAAGGTGGTTCGGCAGAGGGGGAAGACAAGTGGGTCCACATAAACCAGTTGAAGTGTTGCCATCCCAGGCACACTCTGCAACAACTGGAGGAATCCTCTGGAATCCTAGCGGGTACTGTATCAGACTAATTCAGTTCCAATCATAAAACATACCACATCTAGTCTCTAAAATATTGTGATTTGCATGAAACTGTCTCTTAGTTATACTGTTTTCTTTATCAAAATAAGAATGTAATGTTTTGTCATGATGAAATGCATATGCTGTCCCACCATCTCAACAGTGGTGGAAAAACGTCTATGAGTAGGTATTGCCGCTCTTCCTTTGTCGTCCTAGGAGAAAGAAAACCTTGAGACGGGCCAAGGAGGACGATCCGGAGACCGGGAGCTGAGACGCAACGGGCTCGGGGTACCGCCCAATATTCCCATCAGGACCGGCGAGGAGAACCGATCGATCAGTACCGGATGGAGGAAAAGATGCTGAACTATGCCATCTATTGGAAGAAGATGAGGAAACATCCCAGATCTTGCGAGTCCCATTCGTGAAATAGGATGGCCATCGCAAGAGGGGGGCTTGTGGGATGTATTTACCCATGCATCCTAGCCCTACCTCAAAACTGTGCAGTGCTGACATGAAAACATCATGATGACCAGAGCTTCCCAGAAAATGCACCGGGAAATGCAGGAAGAATAGGCTGCCACCCATTTTTGCCGATGTTATGGGCACAGAAGGACGCTGCCTAAAACCACCATTGGACTACCCGCACAGTAGTCTGAAACCATTGTTTTGACCCATGTGGAATCATTAGACGGGGTAAATATGGGGATTAAGCTGTCGCTGCCCATCATTTTGCCCCAGAACAAAAATAAATAATTGGAGTGGGTAAAGATGGGGATGCGCTGTCGCCGCCCATCATTTCATCCCAGAATCCAGGACAGCTGCGCAGTTGTGCGCACACCAAAATGGTTACCTAACTTGCCACCCACCAGTGTAAAGAAAGGTCTTTGTTGACAAAATCCACTTTTACTGATGTCAAAAAGTTGCTGAAATCGTGACTCATTGGACCACTTTAAAGATTCAACCCTTTTTGTGTGTGTTTAGAATGCATTAATCCAAGAAAATCCCAAAGTTGCATGCAGTGCCAACAAAATCCTCTAGGCGGCACTAGCGGTCTAAACTCTGACTGGAGAACTGAGTGCAGTTGCTGTACAAAGGGATTTGACTCAGCTGACTTCAAAGGCTGCATTTTAATTAAAAAATTAGCCACATGCTGTTCCCAGAGGCCTGAAGCCTGGGAAACCCTCTCACCTCCAGAAGCTTCACACCAGGAGTTAGAATCTCACGTGACCTCTTGATTGATAGAAGGCAGACTGGCTGGGAGCTTCCCAGAGACCACACAAAGGACCCTTTCCTCTGAAAGGAATATGTTAATTCTGAACTGTTTAATGTCAACAAAGCCCTGCCTGCCCAGAGGACTGACCCACCCAAGTCTTGGGGGCGGACCTCAACACTCTGAGGATTGAATTGAAAAGAATATATATATTTTACAAAAACACTGATAACTCTTTGTAATCAAATGACAGAAATGTATAACTTGAGAGCTTTGGTTAAGAAAATGTACCTTTCATTCAAGGCCAAACTCGAATTTGAGTGATGTTCTGGGGCAAAACCCCATTGTTTATTAATGTTACAGACTCCCTGTTTCAGCTAGACCAACGAAGATGCATTGGTATGTGGGTAGATATGTGAGGAACAGTTGTGTAGAATTTGATGGAGATCCAGTGTTGTGCAGCACATGAATAGGTGCTGGAAGTGGCCGTTTTTGAATGCAAGCTCTTGGGATGAACACATTTGGACAGAGACATGGCTGGATTCAGCCACACCATGTATATGTGATTTTAATCAAATGTGTACCTGTGCAAATATGTTTTTAGGTCAGATATAGATTGTGTATAAAGTTGAAAGGGGTGGGTTCTCTGTATCATAAACAGACCTCATCATGATGACACTTCATTTCATTCCCCCAATCAAGTAAGGGATGAAAGCTGGACCAATGGCAAGTGGAGAGGGGCAAGGCTAGTGATGCGACACACACACCCACTTGGAGAACATATAAATGGACCACTGAAACTTAGGTAGGGAGCTGAAATTCCATTTGCTGCAGCGCACTTTGCTGGACCAGACAACATCCCGAGATCCAGACTTCAAATTCATCAACCTCCTGAAAGCCAAACTAGAGACTTCAAAACCCAGACCAGAGGGAAAGCAGTGCTGTGCCTAGCTGTGAGCAGAACCCAGAGAGAAAGCAGTGCTGTGCCTAGCAGAGAGACCAGACCAGGCGCTGTGAGCAGAACCCGGAAAGACCTGACCAGACTGAAGTCCGTGACCAAGTCGCTTTCCTGTTCAAAATCTCTTGTGAGTACTTAGCCAAACTCAGAACACATCTCTTAGTTAAATTCATCTAATTCAATCTATTTAATCTAAGTAGAACTGCCTCCTAACTGTCACCTGTCATTTTAGCTGCAAAAGCTGCACTTGTCTTTTTGAAACTTAAAAATTTCAAATCTGAAAAACGACCTTTATTAAATTGCTCATATCTCCGCAACCGTTTGGGTTAGAGACTTGCAATAACTTTTATTTGGAAGCTGAGATCCCAGGCTTTCCTAGGAACCTAGAACCGCATTCCTACCTCTTATAGTTTTACCGCAATCGCGGAACACGCACCCGCGAATTTTGCCGCGATTTGCAATCTCTTCACATGTAAAAAAAACTGCTGATGCTGATTTCCATTTGCTAGAAATTCGTTTGACCTGATAATCATTCCGGCATCATTGCTAGTGTGAGCCTGGACTAATATTAACTAGATACCACTCATCCTGAACCTCTAAAGGGGAATTAAAAGCAAATTTAGCATATTTCTCATTCATTGCCAGCACATATCAAAGCAGTTTGGGCCTGTGATTTCAAAACTCCTATCTGTTTTCTGTTGTTTAAGCTTGCTGGGGTGAACTGAATTACAGTTGATTGCATTTCTGAGAACTGTGTGCTTCCTTCCATTCCTTGCATTGCATAAAAAGGGGGGGAAGGGCTTGCCAGAGAAGGGTGATTACATTGTCTGTTGGAATCGTGTTGAGTGTTTTCTGTATTGCATTTTTATTCAGCATTACATCCATTTGAACTACATAGGGCATTCTTTACCACCTTTTTCTGTTGTACATTTACCAGTGTGCTACCTTATTCATTTCATGTCCACTCATTAGTCATTATAAAGAAGTGTGCTAGTGCCAGATTCTCCGTTGTTAATATTTCCCATATCAGATAAAGTGTGATATTCAATTATTAATTTATTATAAAGTGTGATATCTATATTTTAATTTATCAAATAAACCTTTTAACTTGCAAAACAGAACTACTTCTTGGCTCAGTGGGGTCAGGGGGATTCCAAGAGAGGGGTGTGATACAAGGGTAGTCATCCAGAACGCATGAACTGGACCTAAAGATATATCAATAAGGGTTTTCATTCAGTATTTTAGACTAGGCGCTAACTTGGCTGTAGTGCTGAATTGAATCCTCTTACAGCGGACATCACGCAAGTCGCTTACCCAATCGCCTTCCCGTCTGCGGAGCGAACAGGGAAGTGTGCCAGCGAAGAGGACACAGATATCACGAATTTTTTTCACTTGCATTTTTGTCTTTTTTTTAAAAAACTACTGGACGGATTTACACCAAATTAAAAAAAGCACGCTTTCGGGACCAAGCCCCCGCTCCTGCTGCAAATTTGATGTAAATCCGTCCAGCGGTTTGGGCTGTAGGCGTGAGCAAAGTTTATTCCCATTATGTCTATGGGTAAAAAAAAAGTTTTGGACCCCCCCTATAACTTTGTCCCCCCTGGACCAAACCTCACCAAACTTTCCAATACAATTCAGGGTCGGCCATATATTTTTTTTGCAAAGTTTGGTGAGGATTCGTCCAGGGGGAGCGAAGTTATAAGCCGCCCTAAAAATGCTCTTCCTATGGAAACAGCAACTTGACCATAACTACATATAAATACATATATTTTACATGGCCTGCGGTAGCGGCCATGTAGTTATGATTGAGTTGCTAAACCCATAGTAAGAGCACTTTTTGGGCGGCTTATAACTTTGCTCACCCTGGACAAATCCTCACCGAACATAGCAGAGAAAGTATATGGCCCACTCTGAATGTTTTTCCAAAGTTTGGTGAGGTTTGGTCAAGGGGGGGCAAAGTTATAGTGGGGGGTCCCAAAATGTCTTTTTTTCCCATAGACTTAATGGGAAAAAACTTTGCTCACGCCTACAACCCAAACCGCTGGACACCAAATTTGCGGCAGGAGCGGCGGCTTGGTCCTGAAAGCGTGCTTTTAATTGTTAAATGACCAAAACATAAGGCAGAAAAATTAGTGATATCTATGTCCGCTCTGTGGTCTCACTTCCCTGTTCGGTCCGTGGACCGGCCTCTGATTGGCTGGTCTGTCCACCGACTGGCCAGAAATATCACAAACTTTTGCGTGGTCCACGGACATCAGGATGCGGCCGCTGATTGGGTGGCAAGAAAATGTGAAATGTGTCGGTTTCAGCGAAACGTCCGCCATGTTGGTTTCGCTGACTTTTTTGCAGTCCACGGACAGCGCAGCGAAAAAAAAAGAAAAAAGCAACATTGCACTTGTCAAACTCAACAAACAATCTCTGGGGAGGTGGGGGGATGAGGATGGGATGGGATATGGCCATAAGAAGCCAAAAATCGGGTTGTTTCACCCCCGACAGTCTGCGAACACTCCAGATGTCCTTGGGCAGTCCTATGGTGTCCACGGACACTTCAGATGTCCTAGGACATCTGTGCCTATTTCTGCATTACAGGGTTGGGGAAAAGCAGTTTTTGGATGGCTTATAACTTTAGCGCCACTCAATGAAACTGCATGTAATTTTGAAGTTTCATTCTAGACCTAATCTTGAATGGTTTTGCAAAGTTTTATGGGATTATTTCAAGAGGGGGCAAAATTAGAGAGGGGACCCAAAATATTGTAGAGGCATATAAATGTGGCATCATTTGACAAATCTGCACAACATTTGGCAAAACGATTTTGGATCTAGATATAAATAGTTTTCTAAAGTTTGGTGGGATTTTCTCAAGAGGGGGTGAAATTAGAGGGGGGTCTCAACATTTTTAGATGGCTTATAACTTTGTTGACATTTGCCGAATGTGGACAAAAGTTGTGAGAAAGATTATAGACCCAACCTTCAATGTTTGTGTAAAGACCGAATGGATTTTGTCAAGTGGGGGCTAAGTTATATGACTATTGTATGTACATACATTTTGTCACTTTTGAAAAAATAAAACATGGGCGAATTTCGAGCAAACTCGTGAGGAGCATTGGCAAGGACATCAAGGCCTGGTTATAACATAGGTACAAAAATAGACATATACCTTTGGTGACTGAGGTATAGCCTGTGGCCGTGGGCAGTAGCCAGATTGTCTGGGTCATGGCATAAGGTCATGACACGGACCATCTGGTTACTGGCCATGACCGCGAGGGACGTACAATGGTGTTAGAGTGGCCATGTCCACCTGGGACTGGCTGTGTGGTAAAGTTATTCAAAAGTAGAATAGGTTTGAAAGGTAAACAAATGTGCTTGTGGTAATATGGTCATAGGGTTCTGCAGGCTGCCATAAAAAGGGAAGAGGGGCTCTGTACGGAGCCCCACCTTCTCTTTCCATGGTGGCTATCTTGGAAAAGGATTATCCTTCCTACAGCGGGATGCCGGAGGCGTCCCGCTGTAGGCAGGAAAATCCTTCCTTCCTACTGTAGGAAGAGAAATCTATTTTGTAGCACCCCGGCATCCTGCTTTGGGAACCAGGGTTGCTAACGGCCTTTATCCCCCATTGCAGGGGCTGCAATTGAAGATAATGGTCCGGAGTCCTCTTTATTTATTTATTTATTTATTTATTTATAACACGCTAAAGCCCACAGACATCAGGGCGCGCACAGACCCACTTTGCTTGGGCCGATAACTTGTGCTGCCGGGCTGTTATCCCCTGTTGAGGACGAAAAATTGTGTTAAAGTGGCCGTGTCCACCTGGGACCGGCTATGCGTTAAAGTTATTTGAAAGTAGGATAGGTTTGAAAGGGAAAAGAAATGTGCTTGTGGTAATATGGTCATAGGGTTCTACAGGCTGCCATATAAAGGGAAGCAGGGCTCTGTACGGAGTACCGCCTTCTCTTTCAATGGTGGCAATCTTGGAAATGGATTGTCCTTCCTACAGCGGGATGGTGGAGGCATCCCACTGTAGGAAGGAAAATCCTTCCTTCCTACTGTAGGAAGAGACATCTATTTTTTAGCACCCTGCCTTCCTGCTTTGGGAACCAGGGTTGCTAACAGCCTTCATCCTCCATTGCAGGGGATGCAATGGAAGATAATGGCCCGGAGTCCTTGTTATTTATTTATTTATTTATTTATTTATTTATTTATTTATAACACACTAAAGCCCGCAGATATCAGGGCGCACACAGACACACTTTGCTTGGGCCGATAACATGGGCTGCCGGGCTGTTATCCCCTCTTGTAGATGAAAAATGGTGTTAAAGTGGCCATGTCCACCTGGGACCGGCTATGTGGTAAAGGTATTCGAAAGTCGGATAAGTTTGAAAGGGAAAAAAAATGTGCTCATGATAATATGGTCATAGAGTTCTGCAGGCTGCCATAGAAAGGGAGGAGGGGCCCTGTACGGAGCACCACCTTCTCTTTCTATGGTGGAAATCTTGGAAAAGGATTGTCCTTCCTACAGCGGGATGCTGCAGGCGTCCCGCTGTAGGAAGACAGTTTTTTAGCACCTCAGGTTCCCGCTTTGTGCATTTCACTTTGGTATCTTAAGTCTTTGGTACACTACACTCCCAATAGTGGTAAAGAACTGCCACACCCATGATTCTCTCTGGGTGCTAGAGGTAGGCACTTCCTCTACCTCATCTTCTTGGTCCTCTTCATTGTCTTTGGAAGTACTGTGCTTTTTCTGTTGTGTAGGTCCTCCAGCTGGTGGTGGTGGTGGTGGCTCTTGGGAAGGAGGGAGGGCAATATCTGATGCCATTTTTAAGAGAAATAGCAGTTTTACTAATATTCCTTCAAGTATGTGCTTTGAACTAGATTGTTAATGGATAATGGGCCTCATTACAACCCAGGCGTTAAGGGTTTAACGGCGCCGTCGGCGCCATTAACCCTTAACGCCTGATTACCATTTTAACGCCTGCTTTTAGCAGCCGTTAAAATGCAAGGCGCTAACCCGCCTTGGTGCTAATTACGGCACCATAATTTATGGTGCCGTAATTAGCGCCTTCCTCACTCCCATTATGCCCTATGGGGCAAAAATGGGAATGGGGAAGGGTAAATGGGGAATGGGGATTTACCGCCCCACTCACCTTGGAATGGGGCGGTAAATCCACCATCCACCATGGTGTAAACAGAGTTTACACCATGGTGGTAAAGTAGGGAACTTTCCGTCTGGGTTGTAATGAGGCCCCATGAGTAAGTATAGGTGTGAGAGCTGTGCAAGGGTACATTTTGAGCTTGAAGTTCCTAGATCAGCCGTAAAAGGCAGTTCCAAACAGTCTTCCAAGCATGGACCCGATTCTAAATTGCGACGTCTTTGCAGACACGTCATCCCGATGCGTGCGAGCGCATGGTCACGTGGCACTGTCCAGAAGGTCTGTGATGATATCAGACCTTTGCGGGCGTCGACAGATGCAAAAACAGTGGAGAAAGCTGCAAAAGGTGAATAGAAGAGTTAAAAATGATGCTAGAAGGTGGGAAATAGCAGAGTTTGAAGGTGAAACATTATAAATTGGACAGTGTGTTGCTATATTGGGGTAAGTATGATATTAATAAGTTGTAGGAAAATAGCATGCACTGATAAAAACCCATGAAATTCAGTGAAAAAACTTTGTTAAAGGGACGTTATGGTTAAGTTGCACTGATACAAACCTATGAAATTCAATGAAAAAACTTTGTTAAAGTGACATTAGGGTCAAGTTCCACTAATAAAAACCTATGAAGTTCAATGAAAAAAACTTTGTTAAAGGGACGTCATGGTTACAAGTAAAACTGAAAAACTCCGGAAATTCACCAGTTATGGTAAACCAAGCAACTATAACTTACGCCACCACCGTGCACTGCTAAAACTAACACCCAGGACATCAAAGATGACATCACAAATATCATTGATGACATCACTGATGACATCACATGTGAAATACATTTTGATGAAAAGTCCCTACAAGGAGTTGTGTTTATATTGTTGGTAACAAGATGTCAGGGGTGATCGGGAGACCTATCATGAACTACTTAATCTATTAGAAGGAAATATGCTAGTTGGTACTATAGGCACCCTACAAAGATGTTATAGAAAATGGTTGCCTGGGAGTATTCCTAGAATTTCAATGATCGCTGCTCTAAAAAGGTACATAAAAAAGAAAGTGCATGAGTTTTGGTATGAGCAAAATGTGATCAATTGTCACAAGTCTCTCCCCTTCTCACCTGTTTTTCTTGTTTGCTTGTGACCTTCTTTGGTTACTTCTTTCGCACGGTCCGGGATTTATATAATCCCGTGTGCTGGTCTTCGGATTCCAGCGTGAGAAAGATGTTTCAACTCCAGGATACATTCAGAAGTCCAGGACGGAACAAGGAAGGAATAATGTCTGGGCTCGGAGGCACGGAACGCTGTGACTCGAGCGCAGGTGAAAATCTAGGAAGTTCGGAGGTAAATTAGAGGGAAGACGGGAAGAAGGAGGATTCGGCAACACCCATCCAGCTACAGCGAGCGGTAGCGTTGAGACGCGGAGCGCCTCAGGGCGTGTCTCTTTAGTAGTGTGCAAAGCGTGGAGCGCAAAGACTGGCAGGCTGCGTTCCGTATCAGGCGGCCATGTTGGGAGGATTACTGCATTCAGTCCTCTATGGAACACAAAGTCCATAATGGCCGCAGGCGACGATTCATGACAGTATGCCTCCTCTGAAGCCCAGCTCCTCCGGGTTTGCCTGGATGGATAAGATGGTATCTTCGAATCAGCCTGGGGGCATTCATGTTTGACATGGGTTCCCAGGTGCGTTTACTAGGAGGATCCCCTTTCCATTCGACCGAATATTGTAGTTGACGGCGTCGGTACCTATAGTCACAAATTCTGGAGACCTCGTATTCGAGTAGGTCATTGACAATCACTGGGGTAGATCTTGGAGCAGTTTGAGAGGGCTGAACATATGGTTTCAACAGAGAAGTGTGGAAGACTGGATGGATCCTCTTCCATGATTCTGGTAGTCGGAGTCGAAAGGCCACTGGATTGATGATTTCTTTTATAGAAAAGGGTCCGTAAAACCTGGGAGCCAATTTATTTGGCCGTAGGTGACGTGGTAGGAGTTTTGAGGATAACCAGACCTTATCGCCTATTGAATGGGAAGGTCCTGGTCTTCTTTTGGAGTCGGCATAATGTTTAACATCTCTTTGAACCTTTTCTAGGTGTTCTTTAGCTTCCTTGTGCACATTGATGAATGTCTCAATCCAGGAATCAACTGCGGGAACTGGGGTAGGGTGAGGAAGAATGGACGGCAGTACTGAAGGATGAAATCCTTGACTACAGAAGAAAGGACTAGTCTTGATAGCTGAATGATCCGAATTGTTGTATGCAAACTCGGCCACAGGTATCAGGAGTGACCAATCATCCTGGACCTTGGTGGTGAAGCAACAAAGATATTGCTCCAGGGTTTGGTTTACTCGTTCAGTAACCCCATTGGTCTGTGGATGATAACCCGAAGACAAGGCACGTTGGATTCACAGTTTACGACATAACTGTTTCCAGAACTGGGATATGTACTGGGGTCCTCGGTCAGAAATGATCTTGGAAGGTAGTCCATGAAGCCGGAATATGTGTTCTATGAAAATTCCAGCAAGTTCGGATGAGGATGGTAGCTTGTTTAAAGGCGTAAAATGAGCCATATGTGTGAACAAATCAATGGTAACCATTATGGTTGTGTAGCATCTGGAAGACGGTAGTGCCACAATAAAATCCGTGGCGATGATTTCCCAGGGTCTCATTGGTATTGCCAGTTGGAGCAGGAGACCTGCTGGTCTTTTATTGTCGTGTTTGTTCTGGTTGCAGACTGCACAAGTCTGGACGTGGATCTTGATATCGTCCTTCATCCTTGGCCACCAAAACTGTCTTTGTATTAGATGAAGGGTGTTGGTGATGCCACAGTGTCCTGAATGGAAGGTATCATGACATAAGCTTGTGATCTTTTGTCTCAATCCAGGAGTAGCGATAACCAATTGATTATCCTTGAATAGATATCCGTTTTTTGTTTTGAGTTTCCATCGGTTGTTTCTCCTAAACTCCTTCCAAGGTTCCGAGGACTGAGTTTGGATTCGGATATCCTCTAGGAGAGTAATTGCTTGAACAACAAATATAGTGTTGGGAAACACCTTAGGAAAGGTCCGGTCTTCAAGGGTTTCATAATCAGGACGTCTGGACAAGGCATCAGCTATAATGTTATGTGTTCCAGGGAAATGATGGATTTGAAATTAGTATTGTGCAAAAAAGAAAGCCCAACGGGCTTGACAAATGTTTCTGCATTCTAGGGATTGTAGGACTTGAAGGTTCCGATGGTCCGTGCGGACTTGTACTGGATGTTTGGCTCCTAGAAGGAGATGACGCCAATCAATGAAGGCCTGACGGATGGATAACAATTCCTTCTCCAAGACGGAATAATGAGTTTCACTGGGAGTCAAGGTGCGGGAAAGATAGGCGATGGGGTGTTCTAACTTGTCAGCAAGTTCCTGTTTCAGGACTGCCCCAATGGAGTAGTTGGAGGCATCAGTTTCAACAATGAAGGGTTGTTCAGTGTCGGGTTGAGCAAGGATGGGAGCTTGTGTGAACTCCTACTTCAACCATTGAAACGCCAAATCTTGGACTGGGGTCCACTGAAAAGGAGTGTCTTTCTTTAGTAATGTAACTATAGGATGCACAATCTCAGAAAAAGTTGGAATTAATTTTCTGTAGAAGTTAGCAAGCCCCAGGAAGGATTGAATTTGCTTTACAGTAGTGGGAACAGGCCAAGAAAGAATGGAATCAACCTTCGAAGAGTCCATTCCAATCCCCTTTTGGCTAAGAACGAATCCGAGGTAGTGAACAGTACATACATGGAAGAGGCACTTCTCGGGTTTGGCCAGGAGTTTGTGTTCATGTAGACATTGTAAGACTGCCCTCACGTGCTCTTTTGTTTTGTATGGTCCTTGGAGTAGATCAGTATGTCATCTAGATATACAATGACGAAGAGGAACAGCATGTCAGAAAATACCCGATCCATAAAACGTTGGAAGACTGCTGGGGCATTAGCTAGTCAAAAGGGCATAACCAGGTATTCAAAATGGCTGAAGGGTGTTCTAAAGGCTGTTTTCCATTAGTCACCCTTCTTTAAATGAATAAGATGGTAGGAGCCCTTGAGATCTAATTTTGTGAAGATGGCTGCACCTCTGACTGCTTCCAGGATGTCCGAGATGAGAGGCAATGGATAACGGTCTTTGGGAGTGCATTGGTTAAGGCTGTGGTAATCCAGACATGGCCTAAGTTCCTTGGAATCCTTCTTGGGAACAAAAAACAGAGAAGCGCTTGCCGGGGATTTGGATGGGCGAATAGTTTCATTTTCCAAATTGGTATCCAGGTATTCCTGGAGGGCCTTTTTTTCAGGTTCTGACAAAATAAACATTCTTCTGAAAGGAATAACTGCCGAAGGTTCATTATCGATGGCACAATCCTCAGGTCTGTGGGGTGGTAAGGCTTCAACAATGGCTGTGGAGAACACATCTGTGTAAGCCTGGTAGGCCCTGGGAATCTGTATGACGTTAGAGAAGGTGACTGGTGCTTGCTGAGTTTCTTGGATGTCATCGGGGGGCTTTGGTAAGGTGTTTAGGGACAAACAGTGGGACATGCAATGTTCCGAAACAAGAAACAAAGAGCCTGCTGCCCAATTGATGTAGGGGTTGTGCTTCTGTAACCAGGCCATGCCTAGAACCATAGGATAGTGAGCAGATCTTATAATATCAAATGTAATCCTCTATTGGTGGTGGGTAATGGAAAGAAGAAGCTCCTTGGTTTGAAGGGTTATGGGTCCTGAAGACAGGGGTCTCCCATCGATAGCTTCAACAGGCTGCATAGTCTCTCGTGTTTCATATGGAATGTGATGAGTAGTGACCCAATCATGATCTATGAATATGCCCATGGCTCCACAATCCACTAATGCCATGATGGGGTAGGATTCTTTCTTGTAAGGCGATAGGAATGTCTGTAGAATCACAAGGCTGTTTTGTCCAGGAGAGTTCAAGGAAGGAATTGATGTGGAGCAGACACCACTATCCCGAAACTGTGCCCCATCTAGGATCGGGAGCTGGCGTTTCTCGAACGCTGTGGGGGAGCGATAGGGCACTCACTCACAAGATGTTTATCGGAGGCGCAATAAATGCAGAGACCAGTGTGAATACGGCGCATCCTTTCTTGTGGGGTAATGGGTCCACGGAAGGCCCCCAGTTGCATGGGTTCTAAATATGAGGTTGGAGAGACTGCGGGCTCTGGACTGGAATGATGGTCTATGGCAGTTTTTTGGAATGAATATTTAGACTTCTTTTTCTCCGCCCTGCTTTCCTAGATTCGAAAGTCGATTTGCAGGGAAAGGTCCAAAAGGGCCTGGAAGGAATTTGGGCAAGCTACCCTGACTAACTCGTCCTTTATTTCTTCATTCAGGCCTCTTCGAAAGAGGGTGAAGCTGGCCTCTTGGGACCAATCAGCTTCCTTCATAAGTTGTTGTAAACGAGTCACATAGGTAAGCATATCCTGGGAACGTTGTTGAAATTCAAGTAAACCTTCTTGAGCGCTGTAAACCTGCTCTGGGCGATCAATCATGGCTTTTAGGGCTTCCACAAACCCATCATAATTATCCAGGAGGGCGTTGCCCGAATTGACCAGGGGGTTGCCCAGGTCAAGGCATTACTAGTGAGGTGTAATATCATAAACCCCACTTTTGCTCTAGGGGTGGAAAAGTAGTAGGGCCTGAAGGTGAAATGTACCAAACATGAATCAAGGAAGGCACGAAGGGTCTTTGGAGAACCATCATATTTGTCCACTACTCCACCCAACAACACACTTTCCTTAGTAGCAGAATCACGAGACAGGACAAGCTGCTTTAAAGCAGCATTCTCTGCCTTAAGATTTTGAACTTCTGTGGTTAGTTCCTGCATGCCTCGCATGAGATCTTGGACCGCTGCTTCCATCTCTGTATCTGTATAGTTCTTTAGGCGTCTCAATCTGTCACAAGTCTCTCCCCTTCTCACCTGTTTTTCCTGTTCGCTTGTGACCTTCTTTGGTGACTTCTTTCGCACGGTCCGGGATTTAAGCCTGTGTGCTGGTCTTCGGATTCCAGCCTGAGAAAGATGTTTCAATACCAGGATACGTTCAGAAGTCCAGGACGGAACCAGGAAGGAATAGTGTCCGGGCTCGGAGGCACGGAATGCTGTGACTCGAGCGTGGGCGAAAATCCAGGAAGTTCGGAGATAGGTTAGAGGGATGAAGGGAAGCAGGAGGATTCAAGGAATTGGGAAACAGGAGTGAGGAAAAAGCCCAGAGCGAACTCCGGCAACACACGTCCAACTACAGCGAGCGGTAGCGTTGAGACGCAGAGCGCCATGGGGGCATGTCTGTTTAGTAGTGTGCAAAGCATGGAGCGCAAAGACTGGCAGGCTGTGTTCCGTATCAGGCGGCCATGTTGGGAGGATTACTGCATTCAGTCCTCTATGGGTCAGGGACCATGAAGTCCAGAATGGACGCAGGCGATGGTTCATGACATCAATGTTGCCTTAAAGTCAAATAGGGGTCCATACCTTGAAGAAAATCTAACTAGAATTACGCACCGAAATTATATCGTAGCATATCCCAGCACTAGTACTTTTCGTACATATAATTTAATGAAATTTAACATGACGGAAGCATGGGCGACAAAAGGCGATATTATTGGCATCCCACATGAAATGAGGAAATGTCGTCTATCCGGCAATAATGCTTCTGAGTCACTTTTCCATTTAATTATGAATTGTGAAAGTCTGAATGAGATTAGAACAAAATCTTTTAAATCTTTTAATAATGCAATTGACATGATGAACATAACTGATCTGTGGATGTCTTTTATGAGAGGTAATGATACTAATTTAATATACTATTTTGTAATCTTCTATGTAAAGATTGCGGCGATTTTAAAATGTATTGAATTATGTATTTTAATATGTACTGGATGTTATATTTTAGAATTGTTAATTGATTTTAGCTTTTGTATTGATGAAGTGTATATGTTGTATGTTTTTTGTGTTATACAAAGCCTTTTGGCTAGAAGTATATCTAATAAATAAACAGTAAACAGTTAATCTATTAAATAATGTACTCATCTAAAATTATTGTATTGGAGTGTTGTTGTTAATACAGAAACCTAATCATATATAAAGATAGGCAATGACTGCAGCATGCACCATAGAAGTACACTATTTATAATGTAATTTTGGATAGTACAATAATGAATGCTACCTTATCAGAGTTTTCAGTAATGTTAAACATGGAATAACTAGCTAGAAAATTCAAGACATGCAGCACTTGTGCTGGTACAAACAAGGCATATGAAGAACCACAATGCATACAAATCAGAGGGACGAAAGAAACAGCATCAGCAGAACATGTTCATAACATTAAAGTTTATTTTCATGTATACAAATTAATTGTGTATTTGGGCCTGTTCATTTCCCCATGTATGTGCACCATGAGCTGAGACCAAACCCTAAGGAAAGTGCTTAAAGAACATATGACAAAGTTAACGTCTAGATATATAGCATCTTTTCAATTTTAATATTCTAACTGTCAGTGAACAAAACCACCTGGCCTATGTATGTCAGTGAACAAAAACAAGTGGCCCAGATATGTGATGTCATCAGTGATGTCATCAATGACATTTGTGATGTGGTGAGTTGTGAAGCAAGTTATGGTTGCTTAGCTTACCATAACTGGCGAATTTCTGGGGGTTTTCGGTTTTACTTGTAAAAATAACGTCCCTTTAACAAAGTTTTTTCATTGAATATATATATATATATAAGGGGTTTGGCTGAGGGGTAATAAGGCGGTGTTCCATTGGGTGGGGGTTGTGGGGGGTTTCCCTGCATATATGTAACAATTGACATTCAAAATTCCGGTAATGGATCCAGCACACTTTGACCAGATCGCTGCAAGTTGTCTGTACATAAGAGAACACCCAATATTTATGTAGTACAGTTACAATTTTTATTCATGTGATTTAAAAATAGCATAACACAGCTATTAACAAAACCTTTTGCTTGCCCGTAGTGACCAGGGTAGTTCAACGTTTAAGACATCTCTAAACAGCCTAATACATTCATTCTTTACATTCACTTCTTTGTAGTGTGGGTTAGTAAATGTAGTGACTTAGAATGTGGTCCGGTTGACCTCACATCTGTATAGTCGACACAAAAATGGTGTTTCTGGCACTCAGTTGCTATTTGGTGTTCTGGTGCCGTCTTCAGGACGACTGCAGTGGACTTGGGACTGTCACTGGTGTACCACTGAGTTTGTATATCTCAAGGTAAGCAGGTAAAAGTACGACTCAGGTAGGACAAAGTCCAGCACACCATACAGGAGCTTGTTTCCCTTGTAGAGATATACCCTTTTTCTTACTTTTACCTGCTTACCTTTAGATGTCCCAACTTGGTGGTACACCAGTGACATTCCCAAGTCCACTACAGTCGTGGGCAAGCAAAACATTTTGCTAATAGCTGTGTTATGCTATTTTTAAATCACATGAATAAAAATTGTAACTGTACTACATAAATATTGGGTGTTCTCTTATGTACAGACAACTTGCAGTGATCTGGTAAAAGTGAGCTGGATCCATTACCGGCCAGTGACAAACAGGTGGGGTAGCCTAAGTTCCTTTTTTTCTCAAATTGTTAAACCCCTCATATCTTAGGCCCCCCTCATCAAAAAAGAGGGCCACATTACCCCCCCTATATTGTAAACGTCTTAGGACAACCATACGGTTGGTGGGTTCCACTAACGCATACAAACAACTAATGGAGAATGTCAACGTAGTGTCATTCTCCGACGATCAATATCGTCTATCTATTCCTAGATAAACCATCTCTACTGGGACAAACACCGCCCACAGAGGCTGAGGCAACAAATACCTCCACAACAGAACTAGATATACTTTTGCAAAAAAAGAAGAAGCTAGTACGTACGGAGTCCCATGGACTCCTGATGTTGGAATACTTAAAGGCAGGGGTCAACCCAGAAGACCTGCAGGTGAAAAACATACCACGGGTATTCATCGATAATCCTAGATTCCAAGCAAAATTTAGCGGAGTAGGCAACAAATGCTCCAGAGACTGGGTCTTGTTAATAATAGAAACAGTGGAAGAAGAAGGCAAGAAGCAAACCGAGGAGCTTAAACAGCAGGAAGATAAGATTAAAACAGAGTCCATCATCCCAGACATTAAGAAACATCTGGAACAAATAACGGAAGTAATCAAGAAATTCAAGGAGTTCACATTAGACAAAAAAAATTGGAATCTCAAAAAGGACATACAAAATTACAAAGAGGAACGTAGATACCCTTACCAAGTCCAAGGGTTCTATCAACAACAGAACAGTGGGAACACCAACAGATCAGGCGGAAGGCCACCAAGGGAATTTGTATCTTTCTCAAACTCATCCAACAGTAGCGGGTCAGGGTCACCACCGAGAGGCGCAACAACCCCTAAACCAAGAGGACAACAACAATTTTTTCAAGGGCGAGGCAAACAGGGCAGACCGAGACAACAAGGCTACCACGGGATGTGGACACGACAGTGGACACCCCAACCCCAACAAACTTGGTGATTCCAATCTTTAATTTAAGTACATACTGCCTGACCCCAGAAGACACAAAAGTTCTCAGCAAAGGATTAAGTTGCAAAACAAAAAAAATTACAGAGACAATCTTAAAAAAAGACAAGCCTTGAAGAACCTTGAAACAAACAATGTGTTTCTAGTGAAACCCGCAGATAAGGGAGGCAGCATAGTCCTCTGGGGAAAAGAACTATACGAGGAAGAAACCACCAGACAACATAGTGACACACGGTTCTATAAAAAACTGGACCACAACCCGACATCGCACCTAGCGGAAGAAATCAAAAGCCTCATGCTCTATGCCAACATACAAGGATGGATCAATGAGGATGAAAAAGCATTCCTCACAAAAGAACACC
This sequence comes from Ambystoma mexicanum, assembly GCF_040938575.1. NCBI lineage: Eukaryota > Metazoa > Chordata > Amphibia > Caudata > Ambystomatidae > Ambystoma > Ambystoma mexicanum. The sequence goes on along the minus strand of NC_090927.1, from coordinate 269,816,895 downwards.
CAGTCACACCAGCATTCTATTGCATCCCGAAGATCCACAAAAACACCAACAAACCACCAGGGAGACCCATAGTCTCGGCTATAGGGTCCATTTTGGAACCCCTGTCCATATACACGACGTATTCCTTAGACCATGTGTCAGAAAAATGAGATTGTTCATCCATGACACTACGCCCATGATTCACCATTTGAGTAACATCCCGACTTCGCAACAAGACATACTTGAGACATTCGATGTTGAAGCATAATACACAAGTATACCACAAACGGAATGCATCAACGTCCTCAAAGAATACCTAGACAAGCGTATAGACGTATCCACACCTACCTCATTCATTCAAGAATGTATTCGCCTGGCTCTCACGGAAAATTACTTTATACATCAAGGACAATTCTACCAGCAGATCAGAGGTACCAGTATGGGATCAATTTTCGCACCAGACATTGCAAACCTCTACATGGACAATCTAGAGAATCTGTTCATATACAACAACAACAATCAACACAAAAACAAGCTAGTTGGATGGGTAAAGTATATAGACGACATCTTTACCATTTGGAAAGGCAGTATCCTGGAATTACAACAGTTTCACACTTGGCTAAACAACGTGGATACCTGCATTAAGTTCACTATGCACTATGACACCAGCAACCTGGCCTTCCTGGACCTCAACATCCTCAGAGCAGAGGACGGAATAATCACAACAACCTTGTACCGTAAACCCACGGACAAAAATACATTACTGAATTTCTCAAGTTTCCCTCCACAATCTCTCAAAGAAACCTACCATTCAGGCATTTCCTAAGATTAAGAAGGAACTACTCCTCCTTACCCGAATATGATCGCCATGGCAAAGACCTAGAAAACCGCCTTAAAACGAGCGGGTACCCATCAGCAATTATCAGGAAAGCCCTGAAAACGGCGAGAAACAGGAACAGAACTGATTGCCTGACTAAACAGACAAGAATAGAACCAAAGACAAGATGACATGTGTGACCACCTTCTCACCAGTTAGTAATGTACTCAGAAAGACTATCCTGACCAACTGGCACTTGTTACAAACAGATACCTTTGCACCCACAACGCCACGGTTCGCATTCAAGAGAAGCTGAAACATCAAAGATCATCTGGTACACACTTACCCCACAGAGAAACCTACAACAACTGCCCAAAATACCCTCTGGCAGCTCCCACCCGTGGTCGGACACTACAGCTGTGGAAGGTTCTCTGTATGCCACCTCACACAAGATCAGAAATAGATATCCCTAAATGGCACCATATGGAAGTTCAAAACTTTCTCAAATTGCCTGATGAAATGGAATGTGCACTTGATCAGATGCCCGTGCAACCTATATCATATAGGTAAAAGTAAACGTGAAGTACGACAAAGGATTTGTGAGCACAGGTCCTGCCTGAAAAACAAAATAGAGGACAAACCAATGGTGGCCCATTTCGTTCAAAACCAACACAAACACACAGAACTAAGATGGTGTGTAATCCAAACTATTGAGGCCAAAGCAAGAGGGGGTGACAGAGACTTAGAATTAAGAAAATTAGAGCAGAAATGGATACACAGTCTAGATACGATCAAAAATTGTTTAAACATGTCCATAGAGTGGAACTCTTTTTTCTAAAAAACTGGTGCTGGAAAGGAATTAAAAAAAACCCAATTGTAATGAGAGAACTGTCGTTTGAACTCTGGACGCCCCAGGATACGGTTCCAATATGTAGTTCCACTATGCTGTACTCCATGGGGATACCAAAAGCACTAGAAATATCATGTGACAGAGTTATCAGAAATGTGATTTTGATTGTAAAAAAACAACAATGTGAGGGGCAACACCCCCCTGTCCAAAAATAATCTGCAAAGTGAAATTCCAAATGTAATGAGGAAATTGTCTTATAAATTGTAAATACACCGACATGCTTCTTTCAATGAGAAGTTTTACTATGCTGTACCCTGTGGCGAAATCTATACACAACATCCGACACAGATTACATAGAAATGTGTTCGCTATCCACATAACTAACAATACGTCCTGACATACACCTCGTCAGTTCCTTAGGCACTGTGCTACTGCCGATGTCCATACCCACAGGTTCCAAAGCAGTCAGTCTTATTAATTTACAAGACTCACGTAATGGGCAGAGACACTACTCCCCTAGTGGAGCCCACCATCACATTGATCACTCGCGCATGCGCGCCTGAAACCCGGGTGTGCATGAACGAGTGACGCGACTTTAAAAAGTTCTCGGGTATGCGCGTAACTGCAGACACAGCCGAATCCACAGTGAGCTGTAGCTAGGGGATGCAAAGGTAAGCATACAATTCGTTTTAGAGCGGTCTCCCGACCGTATGGGGGAAACGCGAGTCCTGCTTCACAGGGAGCACCTATCCCAGTCCTTAGATGTCCCTCACGGTGATCACTGTGACACACTAAGTTAACAGGGCTTTTCTCCCCCCACAACATGTAAACTTTAACTCGCATGATGCACACAGCCCATTTATGGAACACTCCCTTTAGAAACAGCACGCCTGAATAGTAGAACACCATCATAGCCATTACTGGCGCTAGATGCACGTTATATATAAGTGCAGTCTCTTTCTTTTCTCACCAGATAATCATTATCTTCTTTCACAGCCATTGAGCTGAAGACCACATCCTAGAAACTCCGGATCTAACCAAAACAGTGCACGGAAGGCGCATGAAGCAAAGAACCCTAATTAGATTCTCTGCCAACCTGTTATACAGAAAAGCTACGGCTCAGGCAGGACAAAGTCCAGCACACCATACAGGAACTCATTTCCCCTTTAGAGATACACCCTTTTTCTTACTTTTACCTGCTTACCTGTAGATGTCCCAACTCGGTGGTACACCAGTGACAGTCCCAAGTCCACTACAGTCGTCCTGAAGACGGCACCAGAACACCAAATAGCAACTGAGTGCCAGAAACACCATTTTTGTGTCGACTAGACAGATGTGAGGTCAACCGGACCACATTCTAAGTCACTACATTTACTAACCCACACTACAAAGAAGTGAATGTAAAGAATGAATGTATTAGGCTGTTTAGAGATGCCTTAAATATTGAACAACCCCGGTCACTACGGGCAAGCAAAAGGTTTTGTTAATAGCTGTGTTATGCTATTTTTAAATCACATCAATAAAAATTGTAACTGTACTACATAAATATTGGGTGTTCTCTTATGTACAGACAACTTGCAGCGATCTGGTAAAAGTGTGCTGGATCCATTATCGGCCAGTGACAAACAGGTGGGGTAGCCTAAATTCCCTTTTTTCTCAAATTGTTAATCCCCTCATAGCTTAGGCCCCCCTCATCAAAAATGAGGGCCACATTACCCCCCTATATTGTAAATATCTAAACAGGATGCAATGATGGGTAACTAATCCCTACATGGGTAATGAGTCTCTAATAATGGGTAATGATTTCATAATGATAACAAACCAGGCCTCTCTATACTATCATGTTTTACAATCTCGCTTCTTATCATTATATAATCATTAGTAACGATTTGTCAAAACATGTCTCAATGTGGCATGCTAAAACCAAGCAAAAGTACAAAGGGAAAAAAGTTTGTATTTCATAATGCAAAAAAACCTAAAATGCAAGCAAAAATTTCAAATGCATAGCTGCAAATATGTCAAAATTCAGAATAGCATATTCAACTTTTTCATAGCAAAAGTGTAAAGCCAAACAAGTGAAAGTGTGTCTACAAGCAGATTGTTCAAAACGAAAATGCAATGCATAGAATCAATGCATATGTACTGTGGATTCAGTTTCAGGGTGCCAAGCACAAAATGGCAATATCACTTTCACCGGTGTCAAGGTGTATCAGTGTATTGGTCATGCAGGCCAATTCAGTTACATTTCCACTCCAGGTTATTTTCAGGTTCACTCATGCCAGTCTGTGATCAAATCAGTTGTTGCCAATCAGAATGTATGTGTGGTATGTGTGTCCTCACATCTGTGCAGAATTCCAAGTCAGTACAAATCCGGTTCTAATGCAAATATCTTAGCCACGGAATGTTAACAAAGCATGTCAACAAAGCGAGTGTTCACAAATGGGTCACAAATGTGTTCAACGCGCATATGTTCAGCAAAACATGTGTATGGCCATCAAAGCATAGCCCAAAGCAAAAAGTAGTTCCAGCTGCAAACGGAACTCAAGTGTGTGTCCTGCAAACTGAGAATTTCAGTGACAAATTCCAGAGCCTCACTACTGCAAGCTCTTCTCACAATAGGTGACAGATCTTTCTTCAGAGTAATCCCTGCTCACTTCTGCAAGTTTCCTTCGTTGATGATGTCTCAACTTTCCCTATTCCAGAGCTTTCCCCAGTCTATCCTCTTTTGATACCGATATATCATTCACGTGGCACTCATTCAGATTTTTGCAAAACAATGCAGATGGCAACCCTCCAGTGGCAATTCCATGCAATTTCACATAGGCTCTTTACATAGGCCAAAACTCCAGATTCAAATTCACTCCTTCCTTGCCAGGTCATGCTGTTGCCATGCCAGTTGTTGCCGTGCCAGTATTCCAGTTCATGCCATGCTAGTCCCTGCTCTTCTGATGTGGGACCAGCCAACGTTGGATGCAAGTGCAGATTTCAAAGCACAATGGTGTCAGATGGTCTCAGAAGAGACAAAGCTTCACTGTTTTTCAAACATGGTTAGCACCAGGAATTAAAATGCTTTCAAAGCGTGTCTTCCTGCTCATTCTCATTTCTCTCTTTCCCCTCAGGTCCAAACTTGTGTCTGGTTCTGGCTCACAAGGTAAGGCATTACAAATGGATTCTCTTCTCGCTGCAGATTACAAAACAGCCCACAAAATTATTTCTCTCCTTTTTTGCTGAACATCTTTCACTCTCTTTCTCTCTCTTGGCACAGAATGTTGCAAGGTGTCGATTCATATCTACAGTCAGTCACGATCTTCACTTTCCATGGCTTTAGTTGTCATGCCAGGAAATCAGACAGCAAACAGGTCTTCTGGGTACCTTCTCAGAGCACAGCCATTAACAAAGCTACACCCTAAGGCCTCAAATCAGTCAGTCGGCATTCCCCAGAAGTACTGCTGCAAAACACAGATGTCAGGTACCAATGTCTCATCATTTCTGCTAAAAACATGATGCAAAGTCAAATGGTTCCATCAAGGTCTGGTCAATCTGGTCTGGTCAATCTGCTGACAATCATGGTCTGGTCAATTCATGCGATGCAATCTGGCCAGTCATCAATGCAATCTGCAAGGGCTCACTGTCTGCAAATCTCGGTCTGGTCAAGGTGTCTCTCCAGATTTCATGCAAAGAAAACCAAAGTGCAAGTATCAGTTTTCTATCAGTTTCAGATGTATTCAAAGCCAAAAACAAAACAGCATTCTCAATCTATGGTCTCATTGCACATAGCTAGTTCTAAACTCCCCATGTCTCTCAAAAGACATCAATGCTAGTTCTCTCAGTGTCTGCAATATCAGTTCTAGTATATCAGTCTAACCATGCCTCATGATGCGTTATTCCTGCCTCCATTTCTATCCTTCTCAAAACAAAACAGGACAGCCCACTTCACATAGCCCAAAAATTGCACAACTGCATTCCTCTCATTCAGTTGCACTCCATGTTCTGCAAAAGCATTGCTTTCTGTGTCATTTCCACGTGTTCTAGTCACAGACTCCCCTTTCAACATAATCTATTCACACTGAATCCTAAATGTTGACAAAACAAATCGATTTCACTCAAATGTACACTGCTTCCCGCATGTGCAATACAATTAAGATTCAATAAACATTCCTTCCCTTCACGGTTTACTACTTCTTCAAATAAACAGTCTGCTAATCCCGCGCGATGTTTCTGGATAACGTAAATAACCCTTCTCTCCATGCACTCATTCAAACAACTTAAAATATTCAAACAATGCTGTATCTCAGAACATCCAACTTTTGCACGATTCATTCTATTCACATTCTACTTCAATGCTATCCAAGTTTCTATGTCAATAGACAAAATAATATTTTCACTCCCTAACATAGGCAAAGAACTGTAGTTATCAATCCTGCCAAAAATGTCATTACAAATGCCATTTCTATTCAAATCAAAGATTTTCACATAACTGTTTCCATGCACATAACTGCTTCCATGTAAAGGTGTCTTCAATGATACCGCTTCATAAAGCAAATCTTCATAGGCAAACCCTATATGCATTCTGCACATGTCTGTCAAAAATGCACTCTCCATTTCTTCTATTTCCTGGCAAACATCTCATTCAATCTGTTGCTCTGCTTTTGCTGCAATCATTGCTGCACTATCAGTGGAAGAAACTGCTGTCTGGGTCACACTATCTCTGTCATTATTCTGAGGTAACTCTTTCTCCCCACGAGCAATATTCACATCTTCTCCATGCACTTCTTCGTGCTTCAGCCCTGCCAGGCTTTCTCTAGGAACTCTGTTCCCACCCATCACTGCTGTTGACAAAGATTTCAATGGGTAATTCAAAGCTGCTGGGACATCTTCCCAGTTTTCAATTACATGTCTGAGACGATATATTATTGCTCGCAAGTCACTAATATAGGATGTCATTTCTGTTCCTGCTACTTCACTCTTCACTTTCAATTCTTCAATCATTATGGTTGGTGCCGGCGAAAATTCCCAGGCATCAAGCATATTTCTAAGCCGATTTCTTATTGCTTGCAAGTCACAAAAAAAATGAGCTCTATTTGCAGTAGCAATTATTTCAACCCTCAGGATGTCTCTTCTTCAACTAAACCTCACCATACTTAAGTGTGTTTCAAAAAACAAGTTTTCAAGACTTCTCTAAACATGCAGATACAGTAATCGACTTGCCAAAAATGTGCACAAATTCCAACCAATAGGAATCCAAAACTAAGGTCAGATTTCCCCAAAAGTGTCAGTCTCCGCAGAGTTCCAAACAAACAAAATAACACAAGCGTCTTCAAGAAAAAACTGTTTCTGTAGCTCAGCCAAATGGATGTACATTCATTCCCAAAAATTGCCAGTCATGAAAAACTGCTCTGGATCAGTTCCAATTCATATTCTGGATTCAAAGTCAGTCAGACAATTGCATTCCCCTTCCTACAGTGAACAAAATTGTGGACGAAGCATGCTCTAATTTATAACATCTCCAAGACAGACAAAACACCAACATAAAATATCTATTCCCACAAACTAGCAGAGAACACAGCTGCACACGATGTTCAAACTTCTACTTCAGCTCAACACTTGTGTATAGGCGCGTTACAAATGCCATATCATATCATATCGATAAGTGGATCAAAGTCAGCTGTAAAACTCTGCAGACTAAACCCTCTGTTCCATGTTATCAATCCACATCAGTGAAGTCCCGCGTTACGGGTGCCATTTTGTGAGAAAGTCAGACAAAACTGCCTTTGGCCTACCCCCGTGTGGGCAGCCTGTTTTCAGTCTTAGACAATCTCCTCGGGGGTGTCGATCACTATGCCCTCCCTGCTCTTGTACCTCATGGCCTTTGTGCACTGTGTTACTCCTAGATTACTTCTATCTTATTCCAATGGACCCATTAACATAAAACACAAAGAAAACACATGAATCGATTCAACAATAGAAACACTTTTATTCATACATAGCAATGCATGATGCAAATACTACCATAATGCAAATCTTGAATTTGCACCTTTTGTGCTTTTGGTGCATATCTACCAGCAATGCAATAACTATAAGCCTTAGAGGCTTCTAATGCAAGCAATCTAATAGCCACACCATTCCTCTCCATTCCACACCATACTTCACACTTTCTCTCTAAGACAAACCCGGTCTGATTACCCTATCTATAGCTCTGTGTGAGTGTCTGTTCTAATTCCCCATGCATGTGTCTTATTCAGCAATACTCCCCTTTTTCTCTTGTTTTGCTCTGTCTCTCCTCACCCGCTAACTCTGCAACCAGCCAGTCAGTCAGGGCCAGGCCTCTCTCTGCCAGATCCCTGCCAGATCTCATCAGCTCTGCTCAGAATGCTTCCCCAATGCTCCCTCGATCTCAGAGTCATCCAAATGTCTCTCGATCTCTCAATCTCTCAGAGAGCAGCTCCATCCAAAACTCCATCTCCAACAACTAGAAACTCCCAAAGCCTCAGCTCTCATTATACTGTTCAATGAAGTATACATATCCATGGTTACAATCGTTCTCTTTTAGCTAAAATGCCTCTCTTTCTGTCTGTCAGCAATTCTAAATGTGAGCAGTGCCTAAATGTCTGTGATGCATGTCTTGTACTTTTCCAATCACTGCGTGTTCTGGTCAATGTGACATTTTCTACATATCTATACCATGGCCTTCTTCTGTCTGCCTGCACCATCTCCTCATATTTCTCCATTCAAACCCCTCTATCCTTCTGCCTGCAAAGCTCTCTGTTCGAAGCTCCTCTCCCTCATGGCGCTGCCTACCCCTACCTTCTCTCTGTCTGCGAAGCACGAGGCGCCAGGCTGATAAAGCCTCCTTCTCTGTGTCTCTACTAAGGCAAAGGTGACCTCTTATCAGCCAAAGTGTTTACACATTCCTGTACACTGTAACTCATAACAATCTCTCCACACTCTGTGGCTCTTCTGTGTGTCTCATTCAGTGGAATGGCTTCATGCTTTCTCTATTCTCGAATGTAGTGCCTAACACATTCATTCATACCAAGCACTATACTCAAAGCTCAATGCATATTCTAAGTGCACATTCAATGCGTGTCTCTCTACAATGCACACATAATACATAACAACATATCGCTACAAATATAACGTGTCTCTACATGGCACTTCAAATATAACAGGCCTCATTCTATAACACATACAAATGGCTACATATATGTGGATAGTCTAATGATGTACTTCATGTCACTACTAATCAGTACTAATCAGAATGTATGATGGATAACTAAACAGGATGCAATGGTGGATAACTAATCCCTAAATGGGTAATGATTCTCTAATAATGGGTAAGGATTCCATAACGATAACATACCAGGCCTCTCCATACTATCAGGTTTTGCAGATTCATTGCAGGGTAGTAGCTAATGCACTTGGTGTGTAGTGTTGGGCAAAATTGCCAGATTCCGCTGCGCCTGCTGTGGAAATACAATTTCTCAGATTTTGATCCACTACGCCCATCTCTGCCATATCGCCACACCCGTGGATTAGCCCGAAATCCTCACACTCTTCCGGTGGGTCATGAAATGTGAAAGATTTGCTGTTGCGTGCCTCTTCCCTTATCTCCTTACAACCGAAACCCACCAAAAACTGAACTGCCAAAGCCTGGGCACATACTGAATTTCCTGTACTGCATGTATTTCGTATGGTTCTATTTTGCACCCTGCAGAATGGTTCGCGTAAGTGAAATCTGACAACACAAAACATACCTTTGTACTGGTGCGAAGGTTCGCATGGGCGAACTCGGCCAATGGCGCGCAAACTAAGGAGAACCTGTGCTTTGATGTACAAATTATTTTACTTGGCGGAGGAACAATATTGGTGATTTGGTGGAACACACGGAAGCAGAAACCAGTGCGAATTCTGCCAGTTTTGCTTTGTGGGTGGAATTTTCGCCCAGCACTATTGGTGGGTATGGATAAAGCTTACGTATGGGGCATGCATTTTGTCTCTGGTGCTGCACACACATGATGGAGAGAGTGGAATGGTGCATTTCATTTTTTTATGCTTATGACCAGGATCACGAACGTCAATGACAAGTGCTGTGTGTTTCTAGGATACTTGGTCATAGAGAAAGCTCTTGACAAGGGCAATTAGGAATTCAAATGTAGGCGCACACTGCAGTGTTTGAATCTTGGAGTTGTTTTCTTTACAGTCGATCATATTGTTTTTTTTATTTTATTTTATTGAAATGTATTAGTTTAATTTTATATAAACTTTAAGCATATTACACACAATAATTTTTTTAAAGGAAACGTGAAAAACAGTAAAATTATCAATTAAAAATTGATATTGTTATCAATTGATATTGATATCAGGCCATATTGTAGACTCAGATGAAGAGTGTTGGGGGTGGGGGGCATTTTGTCACACCTAGCAGCACATGTGAGGTGTTGCCCTTTTACTTCCTACTCTACGCCCTTTCCAACCTACATTAGGCAGCTGGAGGATTTCATTCCTTTTGACCGGACGTTAAATTATATTTTCAAATTCGTGATCTATGAAGATTATGCACTTGTTGAAATCATAAAACCAAAGTAAACAATCATTCTGGAGTTATGTGCCTTAAAATGTTGGCTACTCCCTTTATAGTTCCATGTATGTGCTATTGTATGTGATGAACTGTACATATTTACAGAGCTTAATACTCTACCATTCTCACACTACTTCACACTACTTCACATATCCTTTGGGCCCTGACCACCACGTCACTCCTTCTCACAGAATGTCAATTGCAGCCACACAAATTCATGGAACTTCTAATGAGTGGGCCAAACCCGGAGCCAGATTTCATTAATTGCTCAGGTTCCTTGCAATTTGGCTCTTACATTTGTACTGGCCAGCTGGTGCAAAATGTTATTACGCTGGTCGGTATCAGTCAGTTGGTCAAAAAGGTTATTACAACTTGGGCAGTGCGGGTTAACTGCGGTGGTATTAACATATACCGCCATATCACTGCACTGCCCAACTATGAATTGGGTGGAAATTTGTAGGATTCACCTCCAGCCATGAGCTGGAGGTAAATCCGCCGATTTGCCACCCATTTTCAGCAGAATTAGCATGACGGAATTACTGTAGTGGTATTTCTGCCAAAAAAAACCTGTAGAGCCCAATGGACTCTGAAATAATTGGGATTTACTCCACCACCGTCACTTGCAATCCGGCGGTAATTACACCAGTCCAAGTGGTGGTAACGATAATTCCGTTGGGCGGTATACCGGCAGATTTACTGCCAGAATACCGCCCAACTCGTAAAGACCCCCTTTGTGTTATGTTGGCTCCTTGGTTGTAGTGTCCGCTAGGATTGATTATTTTTGAGCTATTTGGCATTTTTTATTTTACACATCTGTTGAGGCTAGGAGATGGTGGAGATTGAAGTAGAAGATGGTGACATTGAATTAGTGCTAGTTTCAAATAATTGGGTCTATTTTAGGGTTCACTTTTTTAAAATGGTTTACTTCATTGGTGCACATACTGTCTTAGGTGTTTTTCCATAATATTTGTTGGTATTTGAGATGCCATGAATAAAATGTATATTGCATGTGCAAAGTTTTTTGGGGTAACTTCTGACTGTATTAGTTAGCGAATTCAAATACCATATATGTACTGGTCTTTCAGTGCAAATGTTGGTTGGAGAGTTCCTTGCCCCAAACAACCTGTCACCGGTGGACGTTTTCTAGCACATATCGTACAGTGCAGCTTTCATACAAACAACACAACCCATCATTTGCAACTAACAGGACACAGTGCGCAGCAATGTTGATGTAAAATATTAAATTTCTTGTTTCTAGCTTCTTCAGTTTGACTGTCTATATAATGATTGTTAATCAATAACCACATTCTTCTCAGAAGGGTCACCACGGTGACACCAAAACACACATGCACTCTTTCTTCATCATCCAAAGCTAACATGATATGAATCCGTTTTGTTATGATTTGCATCATGTATGCCCTATTCGTCTTCGTCAGCGCAAAGTTATCACATGTCAGCGCTGTAGCTTTCCTGGTAGGTGGCATTTATGCATCAGCATCTGCACCACACCCACAGTGGGCGAATTACCTTTGCCCTGAGATACCAGAGAAAGAACAACATATTTCACTTTATTGACAGTGCAAATGTTAACCCCAAATTTAACCGAGCGTGTACAAAAGCGCCAGGCATTGGTGAAATTTATGGGATCAAACCCGTTATCAACCAATACAGCAAATGCTGTGTCATCATAACATTTCAGGTTACAAATATATTTGTTTTTATATCTGGCCTATTACCTAAGGAGCTCAGGACCCTCCTTTACAAGCAACGGCTCCTCCTTACCCCCTTGGTCTACACCTTCCTAATCCCCACCTAACCTGGGGTTTGGCGATCTGATCCCCCTGTTTCCTTCCTTGCTGACAAAATGCCTGCCCCACCCCCCTTGTTGGTCCCTGGCTCCCTTTTACTGATCCCTTGAGATCTGCCTCCCTCACTGCTTACTTCTCCCCTATGAGGGAATGAGCCCACGTGGCTGACAGGAAGAAGCACAAGAGCTATGCGAATACCTCATCTGATGGAACCCTTCCTACCATATCTCAACGCTTATGCTATCTCCCTATGTAGTCTCATATGCCTTTTGAATTCATTTCTGGTAACCTACAAAGACTGTTACCTAACAGGTCATATGCTATAAACTAATGTAACGTGTAACGACTGAAACCTTTGATAACTTGTAACCACTCTAACCGTGAATCTCATGTAAGTAGCGTCTAGATGCCTCTGGGTTAGGTGCTCTTAAATGCCCAAATGAATAAATGAATAAATAAATAGCAAATGACTTGTAAAGCACCCTGTTGCTTCCTGAATCTAGGTCCACGCTTAATAAATGCATTACTAATGACAATGATACCAATAACACTGCATGATTTCATTGCCCGGCGCTGTATATAATGAAATGGCAACACACATGTTGAACGGGAAGAAATCCAAGCATGCATTTTGTCTAGAGCTCTGTTCTCCGGCCAGCATGACTTTCTGCCTGCAGCAGGAGAGCATTACACTGCGGCAGCCTGGCATCCTCCCGTGACCACCGGGAATCGCGAGAGTTCCACATGCGCGCGGCTACTGTTGAGTAATATGTTCCTCTGGAAAGCGACACGAGCTCTAAATATCAGGCGGGGCAGTGTGAAAACCAGGGGATGTGATTACTGAGAAATGCGTATTTGGTTTCCAAATTACAGGCGGCTCCCGGGGGGAAAAGACACGTGCCAGAATATCCCAACTGATTGCGGGCACCTGACATACATCCCTCCTGCGTTTAATCAAACATGTATATTTAGATGTTTGTTTATTTGCGTGCCTAGGTTATTTTTCCTTCCCAGAACCATCTTAGAATGCAATGGTAATAGTACAACCTGGAAAAGTGAGGTGCGTCGTTGATGTAATTGTGACGAGTTTAAGGAAGCGGGAGATGATACAAAGGATTGAGAAAGTGCTGCACTCCTCTTCCTTTCCTCTTCCTTTGGACTAAATAACGCACACTATGCTCTTGGAAAGCTGCCTATCAGGTTACAATAAGTTACAGTGATCCAGGTGGCAGCAACATCGGTGGCAGCAGATTGAGAGAACGCTCAGAGAACAGTGCCTGCTCACGTAACAATATCCCGACATACCAAGGCCCAATGGAGGAGCATTCAAGGTCGCCCCACCTGAGAAAGAGTTCTTCACGGCTGTTGTGTCCATGAAGCTTAATGCCAGAAACTTCTAGAAGTTCCTGCTAATATATTCACCTGGACAAAGATGGCTGTCGGTCCACGTGCAGTACTTGCTGGTGACATCAGCACATATCGGACATCGTTGTCATTGGAATTGCCTGTCACAGTGAATATTCCAAATTAAAGTAATTGCGGATTCATCAAAGCTGGCATTAGGTCTTTTCTAGGGAGACTGGTGAGCACGCCCCACATGTGCCAATTGTAGGCAATGAAAGGAGCAGGAAAACCACCCATTATTGGTTCTCTGCAATAGCTGCCCTTATTTACCTGAACAGAGAAACGTGTTGCCTTTTGGTAATAATTGGATGCGGTAGTACAGGCTCAGCTGTGAGTCTATGAGAAAATCTAGGTGTCGGAAGCGGCTCCCGTTGGAGTGTGGCTTGATGCTCACTGAGCCCAAGGGTCTCTTACTCTGAGGCCCATGGTCCTGGTTGGTGTGGCTTTCCAGCTCTGTAGCTCCGGTCTCCGTTTCGTGCTCGTTCCCGGTGAGGAGCATCACTGGATTCCCTAGAGGGTCCTGGTGGGTCACAGTAATCTCAGAACCTGGAAGCCAGACAGAAGGGGCAAAGGAAAATTATTATTCGTGGAGAAACCAACGCTTACAAGCATATGCCATCATTGACCCCTAGTTCGAGAGTTAAACACAGTACTAGCCTGTGCCTGCTGTGTTATGCTAATTGAGTATTGTGCATATATTATATTATATTATATTATATTATATTATATTATATTATATTATATTATATTGGGTATTAAAGTAATATTTATGTTTATATATAATCTATCTAGTAAGCGAGGCAAGGGGGTGGAGCGAGTGCAATGGAACGCTTTTGTGCTGCCGGGGAGGTGGCTCATAAGAACAGAGAGTCAAGGGACTGTAGGGTTGCAGATCCAGTGTGGTTGGGAGGTCCTGAGGCAGTGCAAGGGCAACTGTGTGTGCAGGAGCCTGGTCCCATAGTTCATTGGGTGGCCAGGTGACCAGTTTGCGCAGCCAACAGGGGCGTCAACAAGGGAGCGGGAGAGAGAAAACGGAACCGAAAACGAGGGTCATGAGCTGCTCCCGGAACCTTAGGTGGTCCTGCTCAAGTTTGATAGAGGCAGGGAGGCTATTCCAGAGGGAGGCCCCAGCCAAGGACAGATATGTACCCCCCACTCTCTGTCTGGAGAAGCATCTGACCCTCTGAGCGTTGGAGTTGGAGAAACGGAGGGCTTGAGAAGGAAGATGCTTAGGAATAGAAAGTTGGATGTATTGTGTAACCTAACATATACTTGCACACACTTGATTAAACATGCCACATAATTATATATATTATATATAATTCTTAAGTGGCTTTATGTGGCATGTAGTGCACAGTATGAATACGTAGAGCCACCAAACCTGTTATACTCGAAGTCTGGTTGGTTGGCTAAAACTGAGTTTTTGAATATATTTGGTGGAAAGGTGACCATGAACATGCAGAAAAGAAAAGCCACGTGGCTAACAGTGCTAAGCGAGGGTGAACTGAAACGCCTTAGACCGACATATGCATCTGGAAGCAAACAAATTTTCCAAGCCAAGGTCAAGGCTTAGGCTAAGGGAAAGGATAATGGGGGAGGTTTATAGTTAGAACCTATGGGGCTTGACCTTCGGACTAATGGAAATGGGTTCTTAAAGGCACATCCTGCTGAACCGGCTGAGACCATGTTTCATAGCTGTCCAAGGAGTAATGTGGTATTTGAAATAGGTGGACTTGACAAGCTAGATACTTCAATGTCCACACTGTATTACCCAAATTGGTCATTTCTAATTGATAGAATGGTACAACTGGCCGAATTCGGCCAGTACCATTTGGTCGTTTGGGAAACAACCAATTTGGGTAATCACTACCAAACATGGGGAGCTGGGGCTGAAAGGGTGTCCCCCGCTCCTCATGTTTGGTAGTGATTACCTTTGTGGGTAGCGAGGGTTCCCCCGCTCCCAGAGGTCTGGAGGTGGGACACACAGAAAAAAAAGCGGACCCTATGGCGTCGTATCCGACTTGCGTGGGAGGGATGGATCCAATGCTGCTGGGTAAGATAATGCCTCGATGGCGAAAAGGTAAGCAGGAGGTCGGAGGGGGTGTTTGTGGGTTTTCAATTGGGGCAGTTTTGGTCACGGCAAAATTGGCTTCACAGCCAAATTTACCACAGTCAATTTGGCCGTGAACAACTGTGCCACAGCCAAAACGTATACATCTGTCCAAACAAGGCTATTCAAAAAGCAGCGGGAGGGAAAGGCAACTGGATGGTGCTGGAAAGAGTGACAAGAGTGATAAGCAAGCAAGTACCTTGAGTATTAAGAGAGAATCAGGAGGTGACCCTTTGAAGCAACGTTCTTTCTCATCATTCATCTCAGAACCCTCTCCAGGATGTATGCCAGTCGACTGTTCTCAAAGAACTGCTGATGGGTGAAGGCCAAGCAGGTGGTTGCAACTTTTCTGTAATGACCAAAACATATTCACAACATCAGATAGTACCGGCTTTGCTTGACACAGCTTTTTCACCCCCCAAGGGAGCCAAAGGAGGCAATGTGTTTCTTATTTGGGAAATTCCTTAAGGAAGGGCCTCATTTAGGAGGCGAGGACATTTGCAGTGGAGTAGCTGAATCAAACGTGGCACTGTCAGAGTTTGGAAAAGATAACTTATAGGAGTCGAGGGGCACCTAGGATGTATCAGAAGAAATGGGGGAAGTGGGAGGAGTCCTGGGACAAAGGGCTGGATGGCTCCCCGACTATACGGGTAATGCATGAACAAAGCACGGAGACTGTTATGTGGGAGGGGCTTTCTAGGATATAGGGCAGTTGGGGGAGAATAACAGGAGTGATGGGTTCTGTGGTGGGGACATGCTATGTGCTATTGTTATTACTCTGTTAAAATTCAATAAACGAGCTATGAAAAGGAAAAAAACACGCAACATTGCCACAAGAAGAAACGGGAAAGCAGGCCTCTCTGGGTTTAGCAATCCATGCCCAGCCGTGCTCTGGAGACACCTTGGAGAACAACTCTGTTTGCCCAAAGGAGGGTGTTATGATCATTGCCGGTGCTATAGCCCCTAACTTTCTTGCTTTGGGGAGGGGAGGGCAAGAGATCCTAGCAGTGATTTCCTTGCCCACAAAAGATGTTTTAAAGTTAGGGTCTATGTTCCAAACAACTTTGAATAATGAGCCAATTATTGACCTCTTAAGAGCCATTAGATGTTGCTAACTTGAGGTTAAAAGCCCTAGAAGAGAAGATTGAGATGCTAACCTCAGAAGCAGGTCCAGAGTTGCAGAGGCAGATGGATACAAATAATAGCAGAGTTCAAGGTTCTGTTGAAGTTATCATATCACCGGGGGTTTTAATGTCTCGAGTGCCATCGGCAGACTTTAAAACAAGTGGAAAAGGAAGAAAGCCTGTGAATGACGCCCCCAGTCAGGATACAAGCAATGCAGTAGCAGGCCCAATGCTAAACTCTACCACTAATATGCAATCCCGCCATGATGAAGGTGAAGTTGGATTTCTGAGAGACGGTGGTGGTAAACTAGAATCTGTGCGCAGTAATGTCTGGACGTATGGTCATTTCCAGTCAAGGGAATCATTATATCTTCCGCCCCAAGCGTCATCACTAGTAATAGCATTGGGGCAGGTACACAAGCTAAGACCTTCTCTGGAGGAATTAACTGTATCTTTAATTCTAAAATCAACAAATTTTAATAATAAAACTTCTGGTCTTCATTTGCATTGAAGCCGGGCGTATTTATGGCAAGGAGAATTGAATGACGTTAGTAATGGGCCAAAGGTCCTGTTAGAGGACTGTGTGGTCGTAACTTGTAGGCATCCATCAATAATCCGGAATATCCTAAAAAGATTTTCTGCTATGGGTGTTAAGAGCAATTCCATCTCAGCTCTTCCCCTGAGTTTCATCCTTAGATCGGTGCTGACTTCACTCCAATCTAATCCTATTTGTGTAACACATAATAAAACACAAGTACAAGCAAGACATTGTAATATACCTCCTGGTGGTATTTTGGAGGGACCATCGGTGATGCCGAACTGTACAGGAAATGCAGCATCTTGGACGAGATGCAACAAAGGGAATAACTGTTGCTGCGGACTGCAACCTGTTGGAACCTAGTAATAGATTTAAGCCCTTGAGCAGCCTGGAAGAAGTGGACTGACTGGTAACATCTGCCACCGTAGAGGTCTCAACTCCTTCTGGGAATTTGGTAAAAATGAATACATCTTTCAGTCCGCCCAAGACAATGTGGTTTTTGAGAGTGGTTGCCTGCAAATTATATCCTGGATTATGGACCATTGCTGGACTAAATGTGAAGTTGGAAGTTTCAGACTGGTGTTCATATATTTTAAATGTTGATGTACTTCTGCGGATACATGTGCTGTTGAAACACTTTCTATCTCAGGCTGTTCTTGTGCATTTACGCCAGCCTTACCTTTGGTGGGGGGCAAGGACAGAGCAAGGCGAAGGTTGATAACTAGGGTTTCTACCTGCTTTGGGGCTGATTTCATTCTGGACGCAATAAGTATTAAGATTTATGAGTATGATCAAGACCAAAGGAGTGCTGTTTAATGCTTTTAATAGTTGTAGTGGTTCTGAAACCTCTTCCACCACCTTTTCAGATTTGCATCAGATATTACAGGTGCTCTCACAGGGAGACTGGTATTGGACAGATCCTGATGAGTTTTTAGTAATTGTGGGCATTTAAATGCAGATATGTGCGAGGTTTCAAATTGCTGAAGAAAACAAATCAGGAAACATGAATTGTAATATTGTCGAGGCACGCATTTTTAATGAAGGTCTGACTCGAGTTGAACAATGCTTGTTGACCAATCCCAAAGAAGGAAGCATAATCGATTCATTCAATATATTGAGTGCAATTATATACAGGATTTATCTACAATTTAACCACACACATTGGCCAAGAGAGCCTCTAGTGGTTTGATGAGAATTGTAGATGGGCAAACCAATTACTCTTTAAGACTGTGAAGAATTCAATGGCTGTAGTACTGGAAAAGAGAGAAGACTGCTGAACTTTTAGATATGCTACCCATGTGGCAAAAAGAAAACAAATGCCCACCAGTCATGGGAACGTTTGTGCGAAGCATGTAGGTCGCAAGATACTAGGCAGTTTTGGAAACAGGTTGCCCCTGCTTATAGCCATGATAGCTGTATGGGTATTGGGCCCTTGGATGGAAATATCTCTGTAGCTGCATGGTATATACGCTATGTAAAAACATATGGCTGTCCTGATACGAGGACAATAGAACAGGATTGAATCCCTCTCAATCCATTAAGCTAATTAGCAAATGGTATTTGTGTTTTAGAAGTACAGTTGGCAATTCAAGGACTACGCTCCTGCAAAGTCCCTGGTCCACATGGAGTACCAGGCGATTTGTATAAATTGTCACCAGAAGTCTAGGCCCGCTATTGTTTAAATTGTTTAAACTGATATTCTTTACTAGGAAGATTACGGCTTACTGGTCTGCGTAAAATGCTGTACCCTTGTTAAAAAAAGGTATGATATGATATGATATGACATTTATAACGTGCCTATACACAAGTGTTTCAAGGCGCGACGAGGCAAGGGAGGGGAACAAAGGGAGGACGGACAGCGATCCTACTAGGCCAGGTGTTCAGATCGCGCAAGTGCGTGGGAAGGGGGCAGGGACAGTGCAGTACATGAGAATAGATAACAAAAGTAAGTAACGGCCATCATGTGGCAAGTGCATGGGTAAGTGCAGGGGTCAGGTGTCAAGGGCTGGTGGGGGACTGTAGAGATACAGAGACAGTGTCATGGCCACAGGCCCCAGAACACAAAAACCACACCATCTAGTGATGGGGGCAATGGGTCACTTGACTCACTTATGTCCCTTTCGGACCCATAAACACAGGGGCCCTGGCTGGACTCAGTCCTGGTGCCTTTGACACCAGGCTCATATAGAGATGTGAGCAGGAACACTTTCTTTCAGTGCAGGAGTGCTTTTATTTTACAAAAACATTCCAGCAGCTGAAAGCCTTTATTCCAGGGAACATCCTCATGTGCTGACTCATCGGGTGTGGCTCCCTAGGCCTGGTCTTCATGTGCTGACTCAATGGGTGTGGCAGGGTGTGGCAGGCAGGCAGAACCTGGTGTGTGTGTGGCTTCAGAATTTCAGCTATATAAGCTGCTCCATCCTTAAAGCCGGTGCTTCTCTTTACTGTGCACTCGCGTGCAGCGTGACGCTCAACGCTGCTTTGACCAGTTGACTCACCTTTGAAACCAGGCGTTCTCCTGAATACTCAGCTCCAGGAAACCGGTGCTTCATCGCTTCATCTGCAGACTCATCTCCTGACATCCAATGACCTTGATCTGATGCTGCAGCACTGCACTCCGCATCCACGAACTCGGACCCTATGAAGAAGAAGAAGAAGACAAGGTAAGAACATCCATCCTAGGGAAGCACCGCATTTGAACCCTGCACACCCCCTAGTTAACAACTTACCAGCTACTGTACCGCTGCAGCTTCGTTCCTCATTCCCTCCGGCTGCCGCCTCGAGCTCTGCAGCTTCTGCCAGGCCGGCAACATCACCTGCAAGGGAAGAAAGCAAAAGAGCAAACATCAAAAGTGGAACGGACAGCAATACAAGACAACAAACTTTACAATACAACAAAAACAGAAGAGGAAAGACAAAGGCAAACAGGAACACTTACCTGAAGTATAGTGGCTTAGTCGCAGCAGGACTGGACTACCACGTGCAAGAGACCAGTGAAGGAACTTGGTCCAGATCATACAAGCGCCACTGCCAGAAGCAGCAGGATGGAGTGCTTGCCAAAACTAATCAACAGGTGAGCTTTCCAGGGACAGCGCATCCCACGGGTACCACGGTTTGGGAGAAGGGGTCTGGAAGGGGATCAGGCACACAAGCACGCATACTCACACCCCCTATTCTCCATGCAGGAGCAGTCCCAAGCAGCATCACCTATTATGTAACGCTCACCTTGTTGGTCCACGGGGGCGCCTCTCGAATATCTGGGATGCTCTCGGGAACCCTTCGCCTGTCCTGGAATCTGGATAATCGTTGGGCAATTCTAGAAGATAGGAGGGGGAGATAAGCTTCCGTTCTTTCCTTGCAACCCACTTCCGAGTTCCCCTTGCAGTTCCCCAGAGAATGTCTCTCACCTTGTTTTCTATAAAGGTGCGCTCTCCGTCCTGCCGCGCTGGGCAGGGGCGCGTCGAAAGGTGGCACCGTTCAGCCGAGTTTCTTCACTGGCGAGGGCCGGAGTTCAGGCCGGCTGCAACTCCTTCTTTCAGGTAAGTCTTTCAGGCGAAAGCAATGTCTTTTAGATGCAAACAAAGTCTTTAGTTGAATTTGCAATAATGTCTTTCTCGCTTCTTGTTGCAGGTGGCGAGTGCTGCGGTAGAAGCCGAAGCCCGGTTCCAATAGGTAAGAAGAACGCCAAGCGGTGCTGGGAGCGTCCTAGCAAGAGGCTAACCTGTGGTTTTGTTTTGTTCTGTAGGTCGCGACAACCAGGAGAAGAATGTTCCCCGGGAATCCGATGGGATGAAAGATGTCTTGAAGATGTTGGCTTTCCGGGCGACCAGTGAAGCTGGTAAGGATGGCAATGATTCTTGTCTTAGATGACTTCGAAGCCGATAGATGCTGCTGAGCAGGTAAGGATGGCGATGGTTCTTGCCTTGGATGAGTTCGAAGCCGATGGATGCTGCAGAGCAGGTAAGGATGGCGATGGTTCCTGCCTTGGATGACTTCAAAGCCGATGTATGCTGCAGAACAGGTAAGGATGGCAGGGCAGGATCTGATGAGCGTCACACTCCAAGCCAGAATAACGTGAAGTGCGTGCCCTTAGTCGGGCGTGGTTTAAATAGCAAGATGGTATCCCAGGTGTCTTTGGGGCGGGCCCCCCGCCCCACCCTGAAGGCTAGACCGCAGAATGCAGTTCCCCAGTATTCTGCATGGGGTCGGCCATGCTTGTCCTCTGTCCATAGAAACCCCATCCCAGCAAGCGTCTCCTATGCCAACAGCGCCAGGACTGGCTCCAAGGCATCCGAGGGGACCCGAATAAGGTCCTTAGGGCCCCGTGAGCCCTTGGTGGGGATAAGGTCATTACAGCTACCACCAGTCACCACATAAGCGCAGAGGGTGAAGTCGGACCCGAGCAACCTCACCCCCGGGAGGGCTGCAACCGTGCCCCAACGCCTCCACAGAGAACAGGTGAGCATAACAGAACATGAAGCCTCTTCGAATCTTTGCCTGGGTGTTATGGAAACTTCTGCAACGGACCAGTTGGCCCGATTACTGGGAGAGTTACGGGCTGAAGTTCATGCCTCAAGACAGGAAACCAATGTCCTAAGGAGGGATCTAATTGTGAACCGGGAGCGGACAGATGAATTAGCAAGGCAAATGCTCCAGGCACAGGCAGCCAGGTCCCACTGCCGGGGTATGCCTCTCCTGCCGCGCCTCCACAGCCCACGCTAGTACAGGTGGTTCTTCCAGGGGGGGTTCCCCTAGCCACACCAGAACGCTTCACAGGCGATTCGAATATGAATCAATGTCGCCTACATTTCTTGTTCAGACCTGGGGCATTCCCCAATGATCAAGCGAGAGTTGTATTTGTACTCTCATATTTGGGAGGTATTGCAGCGGACTCGTCAATAACCTTGGTAAACCATGATGATCCTTTGCTTTGAGACATCAGAGGTTTCAAGTATGAAATGGAGAAACTATTTGCATGGCATACTCAAGGGCGGGCCCTGGACAATGTACTGTTTTCATTACGGCAGGGTAAACAAGATTTACTAATATATATGACTTTCGTCAATTGTCTGATAGCACAGAATTAACTGGCCAGAGGAGAAAAGAACTACACTCTTTTACTGAGGCTTGCGAGGGGAACTTAAGGACGTATTAGCCCAAGTAATAAATCCCCCGGAAAGATGTGCTGAATACATCGACCTGACAGTGCAGCTCAATCACAGATTGCAGGATCGGAAGATGGATAGTTCTAAGGCCGAGGGGTGGTCGGTCTACGTTGATCCTGTGAGAATCAAACCAAATCACAAGATTAGTCTGAGCCAATGCAAATCGGAGGCTTGCAGAGCCCACTCATTAAGGCAGAAAGGGAGAAAAGGAGACAGCAGCAGCTTTGTTTGTACTGTGGTAAGGCAGGTCACTATCTCCGAAAATGCCCAGTGAAACCACCCAGGAAAGCAGTTGGAACAACTGACAAGGGTGAAGAAGAAGAACAGGACTCGGGAAACTCCAACGCCCGGCAAGCGTAGGGGTCCACCTGTCGAGCTGTGAAAAGGAACCTATACAGACCTCACATCTAGTCATCCCTGTGCTCCTGGTAAACCACAAGCAACCGTCAAAAATACATGCCTTGGAGGCATGCATTGACAGTGGGGCTGTGGGAAATTGCATGGACCAAGATCTGGCTACCCGGATAGGCCTTCCAATCCGACAGAAGCAGGTTTCAGAAATGTCACCGCAGTTTATGGAGCTCAGCTATCATCGGCCCAGTGGCGCATTACACAGAGAAGGTCACAATTCTGTGTCAGGACGGTCACCAAGAGGACATCACCTTCGATCTCACTGGCGCGCATCAGTTCCAGATGATATTGGGAATGCCCTGGCTGGAGACCGACAATCCCAGGATTGACTGGCGTAAACGAGTTCTCACCTCTCCCCAAGACTGTGCCAACACCTGTTATAGCAAGGGATTCTCATTAAAAGGTCTTACCAACCCCGGTTCATCGAAGAAAGAAACCATACTGGGCCTCACAGTTCACTACCACCTGAATACCCGGATTACCAAGATGTCTTTCAAAAAGAGCAAGCAAACACCCTACCTTCGCACAGACTGTATGACTGCTCAATTGATCTTGTACCGGGAGCGCTCAGCCAGATTTACACCCTAACAGAACATGAAAACCAGCATCTAAAAACCTACCTCGATCAGTATGTGGCAAATGGCTTCATTCGTCCGTCCAAGTCCCCTACATCCTTGCCCTTCTTTTTTGTGCCTAAACCGGAGGGAGACGTGAGAACTTGCATTGACTACTGAGCACTTAACCAGATCATGGTAAAAAACCGGTACCTGTTACCGCTTATCCCCGAGCTCTTGGATCAAGTCAACAATGCTCAGATATATACAAAACTAGACTTACGAGGGGCCTACCATCTAGTAAGAGTCAAAAAAGGAGACGAGTGGAAGACAGACTTTTGCACAAAATATGGCCTTTATGAATATCAGGTTATGCCCTTTGGACTATGTAATGCCCCGGTGGCGTTCCAATTTTTCATGAATGACGTGCTCCGCGAACATTTGGATGTCTGTGCTCTTGTCTATATTAATGACATTCTTACCTATTCGACCACCAAGGAGGACCTTGTCAACCATGTCCAGGCAGTTTTGGAAAAACTGCGGCAACACCAGCTATATGCCAAATTGGAGAAATGCTTCTTTCATGTGACAGAGGTAGAATTCCTCATTCTCACACCACGGGGCGTTCGCATGGACATGCGCAAGGTAGACGCTATCCTTAACTTGCCCTCACCGACATCCATAAAGGGAGTACAGAGTGTACTCAGGTTCGCCAACTTTTATCGCCGGTTCATTCCTGGGTTCTCCCAGATCATCCACCCAATCACCTCTTTACTATGGAAAAATAAACAATTTAACTGGTCCGCAGAGGCAGAGAAAGCCTTCCAGGAGATAAAACAAGCATTTACCACAGCACCAATTCTACGGCATCCTCGACCAGAACTACCATGCGTGGTCGAAACTGATGCTTCCAACATAGCAATGGGAGCAGTCCTGTCACAACGAGACCCCGAAACAGGTCAGTTGAATCCTGTGGCATTCTGGTCTCGCAAGTTTTTAGCCCCTGAATTGAATTATGCAATCACTGATAAAGAACTGCTAGCAATTAAGGCAGCGTTCAAAGCCTGGAGACATTAACTTCTTGGAGCGAGACATACAGTCACCGTAGTCACGGATCATCGCAATCTACAATATCTGAAGACCGCTAAAGTGCAGTCATCACGCCAACTCCGCTGGGCTCTCTTATTTGCGGAATACGACTTCGTCATCACCTATAGACCCGGAGTACGCAATGAAAAAGCGGATGCCCTATATCGCATGAGAAAGGGAGAAGAGGCATTCACTATACCAGACCCCGTGGCCATCATCCCCGAAGGACGAACCTAAGGCATGATTGCCGCAACCACCACTCTATACAACTTAAAATCTGACCTGCAACACTTGATGAGTGCACCAGCGCAACAGGAATGGCTAGGGAAGGGAGACCGGTATACGATCGTGGACAACCTACCATACTACCAAGGAGTATTGTACATCCCGGATAAGAAATGACAAAATCAAATCATAGCAAACTATCACGATTCATTAGTAGAAGGGCATCCAGGAATAGCCAAAACGTAAGCTAAAATAAAGAAAAATTACAGGTGGCCAACTTGGCGAAAGGATATTGTCCAGTTCATCGCAACCTGTGGCACCTGTGCACAACACAAGTCCCAAAAACAAAGTCCCGCAGGTCTGCTACGTCCTTTAGAAGTACCCCCAGAACCTAGGCATACACTATCACTGGATTATATTACAGACCTTCCCTCCTGTAATGGATACAATACCATCTTAGTCGTAGATCTGTTTTCCGAAATGGCCCACTTTATTCCCCTGAAAGGTCTCCCAACTGCTTCTACTCTGGCTACCCTGTTTTTGGAACAGATTGTCTGGCTACACGGGTTCCAATCAATATTGATATCAGACCGAGGAACTTAGTTTGTCTCTGCATTCTGGAAAAAGTGTTGTAAAATTACCAAAATCGATCTCCTTTTATCTAGAAGCCATCACCCCCAAACCGATGGCCAAACTGAACGGACTATCCAGACCCTCGAGCAATACATAAGGTGTATGCTGCAACAAACCGAAGATGCCTGGAAGGACATACTTTGGTTAGCAGAATACGCATATAACAACTCCATTCACACCAGTACGGGACAAAGCCCATTCTAAATAGTGTACGGTCGACATCCACGGACATCCGTTTTAGACCCAATCGAATCATTAGAAATGCCCGCTGTAACGACCTTACACAAAACCATCACCCAGCAGTGCATCTTACCAGAGCCAAAGAGAAACAGAAGCAATTCGCAGATTGACACCGAAGGGAAGCTCCCAACTACCAAGTCGGAGACAAGGTTTAGTTAGCATCCAAAAATATCCCCCTGAAAGGACCACAGGCGTTCCGTCCCAGATATCTGGGACCTTACACTATCAAGGCTGTGATCAACACTGCGGCCATGAAATTAGAATTACCGGCCCACATGCGGATCCACCCGGTGTTTCATGTCTCCATCCTAAAACCATTGAGACCAGGTACGCGGATCGATACTCCAACAGATCCCGAAATAGTTGAAGGAGAACTAGAATATTAAGTTAAAAGGCTCCTAGACTCTAAGATGGTCCGGTCCAAGTTATACTGCCTTATAGACTGGAAAGGTTATGGACCCCAACATCGGACCTGGAAACCCAGTGAGCAGGTCCACGCTCCATGATTAATCAGGCAGTTCCACTGCAATAACCCCACTAAACCAGGGCCGGGGGGAACCGCTCATGAGAGGGGCCTTGAGGGGTAGTGCTGTCATGGCCACATGCCCCAGAACACAAAAACCACACCATCTAGTGATGGGGCAATGGGTTACTTTACTCACTTATGTCCCTTTGGGACCCAAAAACACAGGGGACCTGGCTGGACTCAGTCCTGGTGCATTTGACACAAGGCTCATAAAAAGATTTGAGCAGGAACACTTTATTTCAGTGCAGGAGTGCTTTTACTTTATTCCAGTGCAGGAGTGCTTTTATTTTACAAGAACTTTCCAGGAGCTGAAAGCCTTTATTCCAGAGAACATCCTCATGTGCTGACTCATCGGGTGTGGCTTACTAGGCCTGGTCTTCATGTGCTGACTCATCGGGTGTGGCAGGGTGTGGCAGGCAGGCTGAACCTGGTGGGTGTGGCTTCAGAAGCTCAGCTATATAAGCGGCTCCATCCTTAAGGCTGGTGCTTCGCGTTACTGTGCCCTCATGTGCAACGCGACGCCCACCGCCGCTTCGACCAGTTTACTATTTAAACTGTTTTAAACAGTTTAATATTGCCTAACGTATCCAATCTTTCTCTTTTTTTTCTCTGCCTCTTTCCCCTCTCCCTGTACTTGTTACATTTTGCAAAACCTGTATTGATACCTACTTTTGGTATGATATTCAAATTCATTTTAAATACACATTGTTATTTCATTTGATTTGTCTGTAGTACATGCATGTTCACCTAAATGTATTGTATCTTTGATGGTTGTTTGCATATCCTTGTAACACGCATACAATTATGGTAATTAGAGCCTTGAAAAAGAACTTCACAGGCTGAAACACATGTCAGCAACAACTAAGGAATAAATAGACTATTATGTTCAATGTATAATGCACACAACATCCTCCTCTGCTAAGTGCTTAACTTTTTTACACACATAGGCTTTTTTTTACAGTCAGGAGGGTCACTGAACATGCTCTTCTATCCTGGAGTATAGCAGGCTCAGAGGTGAAGCTAAAAATCCCAGAATGGATTGAGTATGTGCCCCACTTCAACCATCTCTTACTGCAAGAGATCTGATTACTTGACGGTCAGTCCTTACATGATTATAATACTTTTTACAAGGAGGCTAGAGTTAATGGAAAAGGCAAATGCTCTGGCGGGTTTGTGATTTGGGTAGCCCTCCCCTGTAGTGCTCTAATATTTATCATGAAATGCAAATGCAGACTATCCAGGTGTGGCATACCACTACGAACAAGGTCAGCATCATTACCATGGTGAATAACTATAAGCCTTTCTTAAGGGAAGAGTCCACATTTGCAATCCCTTAAAGTCATCCTACACAATCTGATATGGAAGAGTGCAAAATATTGATCTGAAGGTCACCATAAAGATCTGTTGTTGATCACAGGTGACTTTAATATTAAAATGGTGTTGGCCATGATGACAACCTTAACATCAACGAGGATGACAGCCTAGGCATTGTAAATCCAATATTATGGACATGTGGCAGGATGCTTTCGCACTTTTTCTGCAGGTTCCTAAATGGCAGCATAGTCCTGGATACACTGGGTTCTTAGACTTTCAAGAATGGGAGGTGGCAAGCCACAATAGATAACATCATTCTTCCGGTTGTTTGCTGGCATATGGTGACACGCTTTAATCCAGAGAGTCATCTGGATGGTGATCATAACCTGCTGGCAAAGCATCTTATGAATACCATTGGGACTAGTGCTGATGATAAGGGTCAAATTAGAGTAGCAATGAGGCCAAAGCTAATCACCTGGGATGGATGCAATCATTTGGGTTGCATGATATTCTATTATGCCTTGACGTGGCATATACCCATTCAGAGACACCTGCAGCTTTGGGACATGTGTTAGGGGCTATAATTCAATCCCCAGGGTGTACATCCAGATCTAAATCTGATTTCAGATCAGGGAATACTTGATTAGATTCCACAAAGGTGCTAGAAAGACCTGATGGTGGCACTGAAATGTCAGCTGTTGGATTATGTTGGAAAAGATAGAAGATAGTCTTAAGGCGAAGGAGGGATGCCTGGAGGGAGGCCTGGCTGCATCTAAAGGAGGCATGAGAAGAGAAAGACACCAAACAATTTCGGGAACCAATAGTAAAATATACAGCAGATAGAACGGTAGCTAACACCTTCCTTGTCTGCATCCCACCTACAAACTGGGTAAACCTTTCCTCTAGTTGTTTATGAAGGCCATGGATGGATTAAGAGAAGCTACAATTGGCATCAAAGGTACATAAGAAGGGTGTTTCAAGGACTGGAGCTTTGCAATTAAAATCTTGTTCCTGGGGTTGAAAAGGGAATTCGCGCATCAGCATCTAGAAAGAGACCAGCACTGGATGAGGTTTTAATTGACAAGTGTACAAGTATTTCTCATTTGTGAGTCCTTTATTGACAAACGTTCTGAACTCCACCGTAAGAGACGGGAACATGTCGGCCAGCTGGAAAATTTGCACTGTCGCACCCATGAACAGTTTCAAGCCAGGTTGATGGACTGGCTTGAAACTCAAGGGATCTTGACAGACATCTAATATGGGTTCAGGGAGCTGCAATTCTCGAACTTGTAGCTAGTCACGGGTAGAAATGCCTGTGGATGCAGCAAACAGATCGACTTTCGTTTTATGGATCCGTCCTCCGCTTTTGACCACGTTGATCAATGTATCCTTTGGACTACTCTGAGTGGATGGGGATTCTGAATAATGGATTATATCCAAAGACTGATCTCTATACGAGCGTTCAGGTATCAGTACTTTATGGTACCTCTGGGGTACATACAGTGCCCTTTGGTATTGGGAAATGGGTGCATGTTGGCCCCTCACAACGTAACAAAGTTTCTTGACTTCCCCGGAGTGGTGCTATTAGACTCTTCCTTTTACATGCTGATGGCGCGCACGCTTGTGGTGTTACACAATCTGGTGAACTGTTATACGACTTTTATGAATAGCCAAAGGCTACCTCGCAAAAATCAGAGTGTATGCATTTGCCAATTAAGTACACAGTGCGGACTGTCATTCATGCAGCTAGAATACCACTATTAAAACGCAGAACCTACTACTATTTAGGTGTACAAATAAGTGATAGGTTGACATGGAGAGCGCCATAATGTAGAGAAGATGGGCAAGCATTGGGAGTTATTATATGCTTTGCCAAAAATATAAACCAGCATTTATTAAATCCCATGTTGACAGTTTAGAAAGCAAAGATAACTGCAGCATCTTATGATGCCAGTGTCTGGGGAGGTCAATCTTGCATTCATATTTCGCAGAGCACGATTGCTTTCAGATAACTGCAGATATCCCTCGACCAATGCCATCATATAGTGTGCATCTGGACTTAAATGAGCACTTCTTGATGGATATCTTGCAGTGTAAACCATTGGAATTATGGACCAGGATATTGACTATCAAACAGGACTCAGTACCGAGATCACTTTAAACGACATAAGAGATGCAATTAGAATAGCAAAAATACCAATGGGTAAATTATGTCAATCAGCAATTCACAAGACTAGGGGCTCATTAGGAGTTCCCTGGTATGTAAAAATGCCAGTATAAATGCTGGTAATTTCGGTACCAGGATTATTCGGGGTTGGGAAACATAAGTTTGCCGGTGGGGGCACAGATCTACCGACAGGCTGGTCCTGCCGGTTGATCTTGCCCCTACCAGCAAATAAATGCTGCAATCACCGGCAATCCCATCCCACGGAGTCCAGTCGGAATCCATGGAATGGGAATTTACCGGCGTCTCCACGGCCCGTAATATCCCGGTAATACCTGACTATCAGGTGGTGGAGACGGTAGGGGCATTTTTCCCGGTATCCCATCAGAATTACCGACGGGAGACCGGGAAACTTGTAATGAGCGCCTAAGTCTAAAACATTGGTACAATGATGGCTGAGCCATACCAGTACATGCCAAATGTGGTCTCAAGATGAGTAGGAAGACATATTGCTTGGAGGAGTGGGGAGCCAAGGGCAGAGCCATTTTAAGGAATGTTGGGGCTCGGGACACAGATGCCTTTGGGGCCCCCACAAACCAAAAAGAATGCAGAGGTCATGTCCCCCATGCAATCACACCCCATAGCTTGATATGCTGCCCCACAAATATATGTGGCTACTTTGGTCCTGTCCCCTTACCTTCTTCAAACATGCTAGAATTAGAATAATAAATAAGTAGCATTTCAAGGGCAGAAGTTGTCTTTTGCGCAGACATGTGATAGGGATTTGACACGCACTGCCATAATGGTACTTCCTGGCCATACAATGGCAACTTCTGGAAAATGGTGTGAGTACCTGTGCATATGATAGATGCTCCTGGAAACTGCACAACTATGTACAAGCCAAAACTGTTACCTTTGCCACTGCTAAAGCAGACTGAGATTAGAAGAGAGCTAGTTGTACTGACATTAGGCAGCAAAGACACAAATGAGTTTGTAGCGTGCAATATATCAAGGCCACCATTATAGATAAACTATGAGTGAGATTTTTTTGAAGAACATAGCCTGGGAACTAAATCACTTTTAAGGGCAGACAACCCAAAATTCATAGATAATGGCAATTTTGACAGGTTAGGCACCACAAGATTAAAAGAACACCCCGGGATCACAGACACCTATTCCCCTATTTGGATGTCCTAATTCATAGAACACCCAACATTGACTTCCCTAATCTGCTTACATCTTTCCCACGAGGGCCCCACCATTGTAATGCAGTACAGGAGGGGATTAAAAAAAAAACAGAAACAGGTCTTTTCTTCCTATGCCCCAAACTAATTGAACACCATTCTAGTGGCAATCCTGACTGTGCCAATGCTTGTGCAATTGGGGAAGAAATTAATTATTATTTTATTTATAGAAATAATTGGAAAACAAATAATTTTTGGCACAGAAATGTGTGAAAAATGTAACATTGATAACAGAGCGGAGGGGGTGAGAGAATGTAACTTGAACACCAGATGTTGCAGGGGGAGGTGGGAACATAAACCAGAGCCGAGTACAGGACAGAATTACATAGGAACTGGATGGTGGAGACAGTGCTGAATTAAGGATGGATGGGTGATGGTAAAGTTCTGCAAGGTTGTCCTTCAGGGTAGGGAGAGAGGGAAGAAGAATGATGGAGTAACACAGAGTGTTAGGAAACATGTTCTTCAGAATGGAGGAGGGCTTTCAGGTTGGATTTAGATAGTGGTAGCGCTGGAGTAATATGGAGAGAGAGGGGGAAATCAGAAGGAGGGAGAGGGCGGAAATGAGAGGGAGAGCAAGGGGCTCAAGTAGCGACAATGTGGTGATCCGAGGATGATCATAACCAGCGAGGGGGAGAGTAGGCAGTGAGATGAGCAGTTAGGTAGGGTGGGTGGTTTTGAAGATGATGAGAAGAGGTTTCATAAATAGCCGCCAAAGCTGGCGACGAGCAGAGGGGTTAGAGGTGAAGCAAGAAAAATCAAAAGTGTGCAGACTGAGAAGTTGAGGACTTTGTCCAGAGGTGAAAAAGCATAGTTGGGAAGGCGATAGTGGAGACTGCCAGAGTAGTCAGATCTAGAAAGGACGAAGCTGGAGGGGTTCGCTGTTTGGTGGCATTGAAAGGAAGAAAATGACAGATTTTTCTGATATTGAGGAGGTTGAGTCTGCCTGGAGTGGCACATTTGGATCTGAAGAGCGAGAAGTTGTAAGATGGGGAGAAGATGACATGAAGGGTACGAGCAGAAGCAGAGTAAGGAAGGAAATAAGGAGAGAAGAGAAGAAGAGGACAAGAGGAAGAGATAGCCTGTCTGGCTCGGAAGTAGAGAACTTCAGCGTTAATTGAAGTAAAGAGAGTCAAAATAAGTGGACCAAATACAGACCCTTGGGGAACGCCAACAGTAAGAGGAGTGCGTGGGTATTTAAGGACACATGAAAGTGTCTAGGCGCAAGGTATGAAAAAACCAAGCAGGGGCCTTATCTCTTATGCCGAGGAGAGATAATGTAGAGAGAATGTCTGAATGGTCCACATTATCGAAGGCAGCAGAGAGGCCAATTAGGATTATAATAGATGCACGGTTCGTATGACATTTAGAATATATGAAGTTCCTGACATTGAGGAGAGCTGTCTCGGTAGAATGCAGAGGTCAGACGCCAGATTGAACAGGGTCCCAGAGGTTGTGCGTATCGCAGAACTCAGGGATCGATTGAATGCTACTTGGTCTAGGATTTCACAATAGTGTGGTAGAAGAGAGACAGGATGAAAGTTGGCAGGGCAGTTAGGATCAAGACCAAGTTTCTTAAGGAGAGGGATGACAGTTGCTGACTCATATGATGAGGGAAAAGAAGCATTTTCAAAGAGGAAATGAAGAGGGAAGTAAGATGTGGAGAAACACTGGGAGCTATGTGCTTCACAATCTTGGGGGACAGTGGGCTCTCACTGTTTAGCCGCATCAACGCCTTTAGGATGAATTCTCTCCCAAAACTCATATGCCTACCCATGATGATACCCTGTGCCCCATCGCAACAAATGTACAAAGATGTAGACTCACAACTGGCCAAATTGGAGAGGCAAAAAGGCAAGGGTCCAGCTAGAAATTGTACCGGCCTCCAAAAACAACGGTGGACTAGCAGTACCAGCCTGACGGACCTATTATCAGTCAGCCCAAATATACTGGGGCAAATGATGGTTTGATACCTCAGACACATCCAGCTGGAGATCGTTGGAGCTCTCCCTAATTACACCATATATGCCAGCAGAAACCCTAGCCATCCCATTAAATAAATTACCTAAGCGTATCAGCTCACACCCAATTATAGGCCCAACACTGACACAATGGCATAGGATGAGACAACTATTGGGCTCGGATGTTTGGACGGCTCCAGATTGGATCAGCATGTGAGCAATCTCCTAGATTGGCCTAACCCATACGTTACACAAGTGCTAAGACTCCTATTAGCCTGAGATCAGAGTACAAGACTTGTACGATGGGGATAAACAGACGGGGTTCCAAGATGCTAGCAAAATACTTTGGCTCCAACACAGAGAGTGGATACATTACCTCACTATATGAGAGATGATCAGGCCCAACACAACCAACCAGACACTGCAAAACACCCCAACAACCGGTGAACAAGACATGGAACAAAATCCAACTGAATTCCTGCGCATACGCTCATTCTACACCATGTGTACCCCTAACAATATAAAATACAAAATAATCCTGGCAGCACAATGGTCCGACGACCTATACATCCCAATACACGTGGGCAGTGTATTTGACTACTTTGAAATCATAACATCAACGTCACACAACATCCGCAACAGAGAAATTCAGTATAAAATGATCCAAAGACTTTACTACACGCTCAGTAAACTCCACCGTATGGGTGTCATTCGGTCTCCAGCATGCTGGTGACAATGCAAAGAGATGGACATGTTAGGCCATATCACGGGTTCATGCCCGCTGATCAAAGCATACTCGGAAACAATCCACGGAATGATCTCCCAAATCCCCAACTTGACAATCGACTTGGCCCCAGGGCCAATACTGTTTCATGCAGATGAAGCGGACTGGCACACAGACCCAATTATAAGAAAACTAGCACACACAATCATCTTCTCAGCACGCAAGCTCCTAATCATGCGACGGAATACAATCAAAGCCCCTAGCAAGCACGCATGTCAAATGAAGATTTCCAAGATCTGCTTACTAGAATGCTCCGTTATGAGAAGGCGAGGCAGACCAGAACAAGCAGACCACTGTAGAGATATATTGGGCACAGATATCAAATAAGATGGACAGACGAGCCGGCCCTCCTTAATCATAAATCCCTCGCAGCGGAACTATTCCCCAAGTTGCAAAGACAAACATAATCAGTCCCTCCCCACTTAACACCTTCCACCAAAGGCCGCAGACAACTGAAAAGTGAAACTTTATGCTCTTGCGGATGACCCCCATCAGAGCATCCGGGAATAGATAGTCAAAAAATATTACAATGTGTGCGTATTATTTTTATTTTCATTGTTACAAATACGGTTACCATTTTTTCTTTCGTTAGGGGGTGGGTGAATTATTATTAATGTGCTAGTTCAATATGGTAGTGGGAGGGAGTAGGGCGGGATGTAAGCGGATTCAATTCAACACTACAGCTAAGTCAATGCCTAGTCTGGGATGCTGAGGGAAACCCTTATTGATATATTTTTATGTCCAGTTCGTTTACTCTGGATGACAACCCTTATATAACACCCCTCTCTTAGAATCCCCCTGACCCCACTGAGCCAAGAAGTAGGTTTGTTTTGCAAATTAAACGGTTTTTTGAAAATTAAACTATATATATATATATATATATATATATATATATATATATATATATATATATATCACATCACACTTTTATAATAAATTAATGTTTGATAGCACACTTGTGAAGATGATAGTGATCAACACTGGATAATGTTACAGTGGTACACTCTTTTTGATGGCTTAGAAGTGATATAGAGAGGATAAAGTAGCTGAGAATGCTTTTGTGGCTTCAAGGACAATGCAATGATGAATGAAAATGCAGTACAGAAAATAAATTTGATGTGACTTCAACAAAAGACAATGTAATCACTTTTCTTTGACAATTCACCCCCCCGCACCCTTTATGCAATGTAAAGAGATGGAAGGAAAGCACACAGTTCTCAGGAATGCAATCAAATATAATTCAGTTCCCACCTAGCAAGCTTAGAGGAAAACAGGTAGGAGTTTTAAACACAGGCAATATACTTTGGTGTGGTTGCAATTAAGTGAAAAATATGCTAAAAAGGCTTTCAATTCCCTATAGGGGGTTCAGGGTAGTCGATAGATACTTTGAATCAGTTCAGGCCAGCCCTATCAATGATTCAGGGATGGTTATTAGGTTGAAAACAGATTTCAGGGATGGAAGCAAAAACAAATATTTTACCCGTGGCTAAAATGAAGCAAAATGTCAAATCGCGGCAATTTAGTCGCGTGCGTCGAGCGCAATTACCGAGGCACTATAAGGAGTAGGAAGTTCCAAGTTCTTTGGAAAGCCTAGAATCTTAGCTTTAAGATGAAAGTTAAATCTCGTTCCTAGCACAAACGGTTCCGGAGATACGGCCGATTTAGTAAAGGTAGTTTTTCAGATTTGAAATTTTAAAGCTCAGAATGACAGATGACAGTTTTCAGTTTTAAAGATGACAGAATGACACGATTCTAGGAGGCAGTTCTAATAGGCTAAAATAGTTTGGATTAGATTATTTTAAACTAAGAGATTGGTTTTGGCACAGTGCTAGCTGGGTACTCACACTAGATTTTGGACAGGAATGCGACTTTGTCACCGATCGGGTCAGGATTGGCTGGACTTCTGCTAGCGGTTCTTCACAGCGATCTGGTCTCTGGGTCTCTGGTTCTGTTATCAGTTCTGCTAGCGGTTCCGGATACAGCGGTCTCTGGTTCTGCGGGTCTGGATCAAGTGGATTCTTAGCAAGCAGCAAACCGCACAGCCCGGCGGTTGAATAGTTTACAAATGATTTTTGAGGCCTGCTGAAGAGAACTCAGCTTGTGGGTTAGCCTCTCTGCTACAAGTTCTGAAGTAATGTTCTGGATCCCTGGAGTTCTGGATTTGAAGTCTGGAGTCTCCCGGCAAAGCGTCCCGCAAGAAAGTGGAAAGTGAATGTCTCTACCTGGGTTTCAATGTTCCTTTTATGTGTTTTGAAAATGGGTGTGTGCCTGGGCCTAGCAAAGCCTGCCCCTCTCACTTATCATTGGCCAAGCTTTCCTCTCTCCCTTGATTGGGGGAAGGAAATGGAGTGTCAGAGTGATGCTGTAGGTTTTATGGTCAGAGGAACCTCCCCTTGTCAAATTGCACACAAATCTATTTCTGACCCAAATACATATTTATCTATATACCATTTTTCTAATATTATAGGTCCAGTTAACATATTTTCTGTAGCACAAAACCATCCGATCCCTGTCTTTGTACGATGTTGTGTCCACTTATGACAGAATTCTCCCCTTTTCATCCAGATAATGACCTCTAAACCGTTCCAGATTTTACACAAATGTGCACCAGCGATATGGGTTTCAGATGATAAAGTGTCAGATTTTTAACATGCATACATTTGGAGTAACAACCTTTTTTCCGCTACTATCCCCAAGAACATACCACAGGGTCCTAACACCTCTTAAAATGTGCACAGAAAAATCACAAAAATGATGATGTTATTTATATAATTTTTACAAGTCCGCACTATGACTTATCCATCTTTTTAAAATCATGCTCTGGCCCCAAAGGGGTGTGGTTTTCCAAACCACATGGTGGAATTTCTGGTTTATCCACTTCCCCCAAGCTCAGCTTACTCTCACAGGCACTGCCCCTCCCAGTTTCTCCCAAGAGGAAGCCATTTTACGACCCCCCTCCAATATAACATTTGCCTGAGCCAGGGACAGTGCTTTGTTTAGTTTCCTGTAGTCCCCAGGTGCCACTCCCCTAATTCAATCAGAGAGGTGTCATCTCCCTTTGGCAGGGGCAGCAGGATGCAGCCAGGCCTGGGAACACAGCTGCTGAATTCCCTCTCCTGTCGGGGGTAGTTGTCAGGCAGAATCCAGTTTCATTAAGCCAGGCTTCAGCTAAATGTCCCTTTTGTTCCCAATTTTTCTTCATTCAAATCAAACTCACAATTTTTGCACATGCAGCTAGAATGCTGATTCTAAGTTCAAAACTATGACATTTAACAGTTGCAACCTATGTTACACTCAAAAGTAGGTCACTCATTTATTTTAAACATTTCGATTTTAGTGGCTTTCTGTCCATTTAACTTAAGCTGCTAACATCCACAGCTCAGGCAGTTTTGTTATAAACATTGTTTTGGGCTCTTCATCTTTCCAGATTTTGTATGCACACAAGAATACATTCTGCCAAATTTATGCTGGTGTTCATTGAGATTTTTTAATATTGTGTGATGTTTAAAATAGGCATTTTGAGCTTGCATTCAGGGAAACAAAGGTGATTTTAAAGCGCTTTTTTTAGCCAACCGGCACTGCTGTTTTTCCTTTGGCACACATTTCACTCATGGCACTCCTGGCCCATCATGCTTGCACTGGTGGGTGGCAGGTCAGGGGACCACTTTGCTGTGCGCAAAACTGCACGGTTCTCTAGGATTCTGGCGCAAATGTGGGCTTTTCTGCCCTCTTGGATTTCCTAAGCCCACAGCACCAAATGTTGCAGCATAATAGTCCAAATGTGATGTTTGCTGCACTGTCTTTTGCACTGAACCTTTCTAACCTAAATTTAAATTTGTCCCTTATTCCCTGGAAATTTTAATGGGAAATTGGATCTATGTTTTAATGTTTATTAGTATAATTGAAATTTAAATGTAATGAATGTCTTTTTGCTTCTTAAAGTCTTTTTGTTTGTAAAGGTTTCTTGCAAACCATATACAATAAAATAAAAAAAATAAAAAATAGTCCAAATGTGGGTCAGGACACCCAACAGGGAGCAGGGCGGGTATGAATCGCTGATTCTAGTACCCGGCATAAAAGAAGTTAAAAAAAAAGTTAAAAACAGAAAAAATTATTTGTTTCTTTTTGAAGTCACTCTGCCTTCATAAAGACATTATTTATGTTACGCTGTAACAAGATACTATTTCTTTATGAAGTCTGAAGGCTTTCCCACCGCATGACATGGAAGCCTACAGGCTGGAGGCCACTATGTCATGGGCCAAAGGTCTTGTTCCCATGACCAAAGTATTAAAAGTAAGAAAAAGTATTTTGTTTAAATGTGTGCACCTGCACCTGCATTTAAGTGTATATATATATATATATATATATATATATATATATATATATATATATATATATATATATATATATATATATATATATATATAATATAATGTGCATGATACGGCCTGGTGAATGGGTTCACAATCAGATGTATGGGTGGCTGGGTGTGCGTGTGTCAGTGTATGGTGAAAAGGTGCACACTTAAAAGTTTGGGTGGCTACCTGGGTGTGCATGTATGGTGAAAGGGTGCTCACATAAATGTACGGGTGGCTGCCTGGGTTTGCCGTATATGGTTAAAGGGTACACACTTAAATGTATGGGTGGCTAGGTGTGCGTGTGTGTGCGTATATGTGTATGGTGGATAGTGTGTGGGCTTGTGTTGAGGGGCTCAACAAAACCTACATTTCGGTGAGGGGCTATCCCTTCAAATGTTGGGAGAGGCGCTAATTTCACGGGCAGTGGGGGAAGGGCAAATTATTTGTGTGGGGGCATCTAACTTCTTAATGAATTCTAATGAGACTATTCTAGTGCAGCTTCAGTGTTACAAGCAGTTAACACTCTCCTTTAAGTCTCAAATCACCCAATTATGGACTGCTGTGAGAATGAGTGTTATTCTGTCCCCTTGCTACCCTTCCAATCACTCACCTGCCATTCAAGTACTAAACCCACATCACAATTTCAACTGCCAAAAACTAAAAGTGAAATGCTTAGTAATTGCCGGGCCTTTGTTAACGACAAAACACAGGCGCAGTTTAACATCTGAGTCCTCTCTCAAAGGCCTTTTTAGGAAAATCTCCCCCTTCTAGGCAATCGTTCCACCTCCAAGCCCTTCTGCATCTTTCCTATGGATTAGGGAGAGATTTGAAAACTATATGGACACACTGGCCCAATTTATTGACTTTTCACACAAATATATCACTCCCAAAAGACCTAGGGAAGAGGACTCCTGCCCCATTCCATATAAATTGCAGAAATGTCCCATCCCTGCACAAGGCTACCAAGAGGATATCTTGGATGTCTCAGAGCAGGAGGACACCTATGAGGTCAATAATCCACTGGCTCAGGACACAGCTGACCAATACACAGACTGGGATCAAGATCATTCAGAGGATCAGGGCCCTTGGCTTTCACCAACACACACCCCTGACCCGGACACCATTTGTCTAGATCCACCTTCTTCACCTCCACAAAGGGAGTCATCACCTGTGGATGACCAAATGTTATTCAACGCCATTTTAAAGAGAGCGGCCAATCATTTTGCGATCGCGACACATGAGGCAGCCCCTGATTCTCATTTTGTTGAGGATATCCTCAGGGAGAAGCCTCCAACTAGCCAGGCCATCCCCTTACTCAATTCCATAAAGAAGCGCCTAGCTCCTTCTTTGTTGTCACCGTCCCTCACACGGGTGGTTAACCCTTGGGTTGAAAATTATTCCTCCCATCTCCGACCGACTATACATAGGGGATCATGACACACCAGACTCCCTGGTGGTAACGACCACTAGGAAGAGGGTGTGGGTTCCACTGTCCACAGCGGAAGCCCCTCAAGATAAGGATTGCAAGAGACGTTATGCGTCCCACCACCATCTCTGGGTACTGCTGGCTAGTCTATGCACAGCATGTGATTCTGAGCAGTTAAACAATCATCAGAAGACATGCATTACTTCCCATAACAGCATTTCTGATGTTTGTATCTGCTTAGATTCACATGCTGTGCATATAGTCCGACAATCATCAGAAATGCTTTTACGGTGAGTAATGAGTGTCATTTTAATGGATTATACAGCACAATTTCTGAGAAAAATTGGCTAAAAGGCCAGAGCATTTGCAATTGTTTTGTAGGGTAATGCCAATCTAAAAATCCAATACATGCAAGTCCCCAGCAGTGCACAGGAACATGAATGCTTTAATTAATATAATGCTTTGCTATTAAAAATGCCATGCCACAATGAAAACATGTCCAACTTTCTGCACCAGTCTAGACACGTATAACATATTACAGTAAAGCATGGCAGGCCAAATCTAGGCATACCTAGACTGGTTGCATCAAAATGCCCTTCGAAGCAATAACACTTATCATGGTTATTTTATCACAGATACCCCAGCAAAATGTGCAATACTGCAATAAGAAACGTCTAGAATGGTAGCACCCAAATGCCAGTCTGAGACTGCTTTATCAGAGATGCCCAGTTAAAAAAAGTCATGCCAAACTAAGAAATGAATACCAGATATCATGCCTGCTTAGCCTGGACATAGATGGCCATTCCAATTTATCGCACAATCCCGGTACCACCCCATGCCTCCACACATCCCGTCTCCATCCCATCACCTTCCTAAACCCCCAAAATTAGGTTCTCAGCCCAGAATTACCACCACATCCCTTTTTCTTGTCCGAGTGCTTACATATGTGGCGCCTTGCCTCATAGGTATGTACTGGGGTGGGGAAGAGTGTGACTAGGAGTAATGAAGATTACAGTAACTAAGCCAGGAATAACCTCCATGTCCTTCTACCGTATCCCAGTACTTGTGTATGAGGCAAAGTGCCTTATACAGAAGTACTGGGACGAGGAAGAATAGGGTTGTGAGTAATGAAGATTACCAATAAGTAACCAAGGGATTAAACAAAAATAGTGGTGCAACACCATTGAGCTGACTGGGCTTCAGCCCTCCGCACACCACCCCACCCCCTTGAAATTGTGTGCTATGTTGACTCAACCTGACTGACCTACAGAGCCATTGCGGGACAGAACTGGACATAGATGTTAAACGGCACCTGGGTTGTGCTGTTACCAAAGGCCTGCAAAGCATTTCACTGTTTGTACCTGCATTCAAATGCATAATTCTTTAGGCAATCGAAATCTTGATGTAGAATGTTATATGATATGATATGATATTTTATTTGTATCGCGCTCGTACACAAGTGTTGGTACTTGCATGCCAAGGAAGTGATTAGATGGGTAGAGAGGGGATAGGAGACCGCTTATTCTTGCAGCAGTCCATAAGTGGGTGCTTGCAGACCTAAAGGAGAGAGTTAACTGCTTGTAACATTGAAGCTGCACTAGAACAGTCCCATTAAAATGCATAAAGAAGTTAGATGCCCCCACACAAATAAGTTTGCCCTCCTCCACCACCCATGAAGTTATAACCTCTCCCAACATTGGAAGGGTTAGCATCCCTCCCGAAATGAAGGTTTTGTTGTGCCCCTGAACACAAGCACACACACACACACACACACACACCCCAGCCACCTATACATTTAAGTGTGCATCCTTTCACCATACACTCGACACGTTCACCCATACATTTAATTGTGCACCCTTTCACCATAGTCACACAGGTAGCCACCTATACATTTAAGTGTGCACCCTTTCACCATACACTTGACATGCACACCCAGCCACCTATCCGTTTAATTGTGCACCCTTTCACCATACACTCACACAGGCAGCCACATATACATGTAAGTGTGCACCCTTTCACCATAAACTTGACATGCACACCCAGCCACCTATCCATTTAATTGTGCACCCTTTCACCATACACTTACACAGGCAGCCACCTATACATTTAAGTGTGCGCCCTCTCACCATACACTCACACATACACACATCATAGGGTTGAGGAAAGCCCTATCACTTAAAAAAGAAATGGGTCTTTTTGAAGTCATGTCGACTACATAAAGAAATTATTTCTGTTAAGGACCGAACCACAATGGAAATAATTTATTTATGAAGGCAAAGTGACTTCAAAAAGAAACTATTTCTTTTGTAAGTCATAGAGCTCCCCCTACCCCATGACATGGAGGCCTCCAGCCTAGAGGCTTCCATGTCATGGGGTGGATGGAGCCCTCGGACTTTAAAAAGAAATAGTTGTTTTGTGGTCAATTTTCCTTCATAAATAATTTCTTTATGAAGGCAGAGTGACGACAAACAATTAAAAAAAAATGTAAAGTCCAAGGGGCCGCCCAATCAGGACATCGGGTGACGAGCCCCCCTGCACCGCAGGGGCCTGGTATACTAGTGCCCAGGCAGCCGCCACAGGCTTAGCCTTTAGCCCAACAACACTAATTGAGCCATTGTTAATCTCTCATCTTTAGCACCAACACACTAGCCTATATCAGCGGCTAACCAGACCCCAAGAGCTGCAGTCTGCCTGATCTTCCGCTCTTCCCTGTGGATAACACACTTCCAGGTCTCTTCACCAAATCCAGAGAAAGCGGATTGGCACTCAGGAACCGGGTACTCCGGGTCTGCACTCATTAGAGTTGCCATATGCCGGACTGGCCGTCTTTTTTCAGCACAGTCTGGTTCTCTAGTTGACATCTATATTTTACCTCCTACACTCAGAATTTAAAAACTATGGAGTCCCAAGAAAAAGGCTTCGAATTTTGTAGCCAGGGGCGAACCTCGTGAGAGGTTTTCCACTTCCTATGTTTCCTTGTAGCTATGATTTACCGCGGTAATGCCCGATAAGGGCAGGCAGCAGTCAATGTGAAGCAGTATGGTTCATGGGGTCGTCACTGACCCTTTCATGTGAAACATTCTGACTCTTCATTCAAAGTGCTGATGTTGTGGCTGTTAAGTGTCATGGGCCGCAAGCATTTGAGAGCTACGTCCCTTCAACTGATCTATTGGGCTTTGCCAACTTCCCTTTTGCCTGAATGCCATTGGTGCAGATTTTCTTTTGCCGTTTTCTATCTCTTTTTCTGCAATGTTCCCTTCTACTCCCTTTTATATATCTTACCCATACTTACCATCTGTGGTAAAAAAAAAAGAGGTAAATACATCCGGGAATGTTGCCATTCTGCAAATGTGAGGTGTGCTAGACCCCCCCAACAGCTCTCACCAGCTGAATGACTCATGTGCCAAAGAAAAGGTCACAATAAGATGTGCACTTTTAAAAACTGACAAAGCTGCCTGCTTGCCTGACAAGCACAACAGTCACTGTTTTGAGAAACTGCACATTGGACTGCTAATGGAAACAAAACAAGCACAGTTTATTAGTAATACAACCAACCCACAGCAGACTTCTCAGACACATCGAGCTGTCCGAGTGTCACACGTGAATAGAGCATCCAGGCCAGCCTCCTTTTTCTGCATTATCTCACGTACAGCCCTTCCCCCCCCCCATTTATAATTACAAGGGAAACCTACAAGGGCCAGGATGCAGAGGAGCACACAGCTCACGATGTAGTAGCACTCGCACATGACCCGGGACAGATCCCTGGTGTAGATCCTGTGCTGCTCCAACGCGGATAAAGACGTGCACATAAAATCCAGTCCATACAATAATCTGCTGCACACAAAATGTATTAATGTGGTGTTGTCTGCAAGTGCACACATATCATTGTAATTGTGCTCTGCAGCTTGACATACAAATACAACAGACCAAGTTGTCTGGCATGGCAATTCGAGCCGTTATGAGATTGTCTATTCTTAGTGTTCATTCTGGAATGTCT
Organism: Ambystoma mexicanum; assembly: GCF_040938575.1. Lineage (NCBI taxonomy): Eukaryota > Metazoa > Chordata > Amphibia > Caudata > Ambystomatidae > Ambystoma > Ambystoma mexicanum. Next base: position 269,773,599 of record NC_090927.1, on the reverse strand, counting down.
ATTTCCCTTCGGTGGGATAAGCATACAGCATGTTTAAAGATTTCATTGAAACAAACAAGGCAGGGAATATGCGCAGAGTAAGGTGGTGGTCGTGGTGTGAAGGAAGCTGGCTACAGACCTCTTGCCTTTTCAGCCAATGGCACTTTGCTTTCAATGACTTGGGGTCAGCACATTGGCGGAAACACCAGACCACAAGTCCCAGAATGCACACTGCTGTTGACTGAACAGGCATGGCTGAATGGGAGGTGCCAGACATGACCCGGGGCCTCTCTCTGTAGATGTGTAAGGTTCCCCAACGTCAATGCGAATGACTCCAACATTCATGGCTTTCAGGCCCACAGCAACCTGCAATTCTGCTGCGGGTAGGTCTTCATTTCCATTGATAACATTAAGCTTCACTTTAGTGCAAGGGATCATGAAGTCTATAATGTGCCTGAAGGCTGTGCTTAACAAGTACAGCATCAGAGATGACAGGGGGAGTCTTCTGTACAAGGCTGAGAGTGGGGAAAAGGCATTTGCACGCCAGAGTACCCAGCTCCGACCCATATCTCATTTAACCAAAGGAGTATGATTTTGAGCCTCTTAAAAGTATTGGGGAGAACCGGCTCAGTGTTAGGCGTGCCGAAACCAACCTTTAAACTTTCTTGCTCCTATAAAATTAATTTAGTAGGGCAATAATGGTAACTTTTCTTTAAAATGGCAATGTCAAAATGACACTCTGTTATTGGTGTAAGGACAGTTGCGCATGGGATTCGCAGTGTGGAGATGAGTTCGCATGTCGGATTTAGGGGTGCGTGCCTGCAGACGGGTTCCGATTGGACTTCGGGGTGCGCCTACGCTGCGCAGTGGGGTGCTGGGCCGGTTTACTGGGGTTCGCACGCAGATTTTTCCGGGTTTTACTCAAGTTACGAAATGCTATACGCATGTTGTCGGGGTGTCGTCAACAGTTATGGGGGACCCTGTGCAGGGTCCCCAAGATTCAGTCTGCTTGCAGAGCATCCCACGCACTGTTTGAAGGGTACCTGTGTTCACGCCAGAGTCAGCGTGCAAATGTAGCAGTTCTGGCTGTTTATGCCTTGCGTGGGGTGGGGGTGGGGGGGGTGGGGGGGGTGTTCCAGGGGTGTTCTGGGCGCGGCCTCCGAATAAGGTTAATTTGTGCTGTAAATTCCACGAATGCGGAGGACGTGCATTTTTTATTCTGCGTGAAGACTCGCGAAGGGTCGTTCTCAGCGTTCAGGCATTGCGAGATGAATGCGTGCTTGCCCATGAATCGTGCCCTCACTCTCTGATTTTCTCCCTGTGACTTTCTCATGGTGCTTTGGCTTGGTAGGATAATGCGCTTACTGCAGTGATGTATGTGAAACCTCCCGCTAGAACCCTGCTGTAGGATCTTAACACACTGAGCTATTCCAAGGACTCGTTGGGTTTCTCACCCTACAAACACAGCTTCTAGGAATATTTTCACAGATGCTTTCAATGATAATACAACAATCAGAAATAAAATGATCAGGGTCTATTTTTCTGGCAAGAATGGTAAGTGGGTTAGTGCACATCTTGCTGAAACTTGAACAACTTGAAATTCAGTGGATCCAATTTCGTCAGAATCAGCTCAGCTTTTCATCATTCCAAGGTCAAAAATGTATGCTATACAATTAACTGAAACGTAATTTTCTGCTTTACTTTTTTTTATTTGAAATATGCACATTTAAAAAATAATAACACAATCGAATGTTCGTTTGTAAAATAAAACTAATGGCAATCGTGATTTTTTTCCCCTCCAATTTCAATGGGCCACAATTTTCATGACTATAGTGTGAGGGGAGTGTGGGACGGAAGTTCGATTTCAGTTTTTGCTTCAAATAAAGGTGGGAATCCTAGCACTCCTCCCCACCTGAGGTTTTGCAGCTCCCCCAACGTGCCGCTAGTGACCCCCACGTCACCAAGTAGACAAAGGGTGCTATAGAAGACCACTTACATTACTTACATGTCCTACTGAGTTAAAGTAAACAAAACGATGTGTGGCAATACTGCTCTTGACCAGTAGGCGTCACTATCATCCATTTTTAGAATCACAGCAGCTGTTATAGGCATTTAGAATGAGATTACTTGTTTTCTAACTCTGAATAGAAGGGAAAGCATAATATAGATAATTCATTGTTTGATATTTGTAACATAGTATATTGCGGTGTGCCCAAAAGAATCATTAAATAACATGATTACATAAACATGTCCTTCAAAAGAACTGGGGGATTTGAACACGCATTGACCTAGTATCCTTAGATATTAATTGATTTTTTTGACTACACGTTATACTTACCGTACCTCTTTAAACAGATTCTACTCCCTTTCCTTTGAGGTACTAAAACTAGTCTGTGCCTGTTAGTTAGCCTCGGACTGGCTATAGGGCAATGGGGCAATGCCCAAACCAAAAACGCAAAATGCTAGTGTGGCCCCGTTTTGTTGACCTGTGTGGGCTACTTTTTTGGCCCATGTGGGCCAGTTTGATAAGTTACTTCACCATGCGGCTAGTAGTTTTGACCAGTGTTACTGAATTAATATTCTTTAAAATACACAATTGGTATCACATTTTATCAAAAAACCTCCCCCCTTGGGTACTACTCAAACAGTATGTCACAAAAGGAATAAATTGCCATTTGCAACTGTGGAGCACTTTTTCATTGGTGCCCGAGCCAATTTTATGCCCCTGTCCAACCCTGCTGTTAGGCCACTCCTTTAATTAAACGAGGCCACGTCTTTTAACTTAAGTGCAGGAGTGGGAATTCAGGACAAACATACACTCAAGGGGTTAAAGGTTCCTCAGCTACTTGGGATTTTGAGGCCATGCCTCAGAATATTGCTTTGAGACACATTAGTGACCCTCAAAATCCTGATTTCTTATGCAACTTAATAACTGCTGCGGACGAGTATGCTCGTCCTAGCTGCATAGACATGCCTAATAGCCCACCAGCTCAGGGGTTAAAGCACAGGCTCCCAACATTCATATCAACTAGCTCATTTTCCTTGCAACCCACCTAAAGTCCTGCCATGTTAAAGAGAAACTCAGGCTGAACCAAAACATGTGATAGCTCGGCACCTTCTGTTGGCTTCAGACATTCTGTTAACAAAAACATACCAGCTTCTGTTCCTCCAATGAATTGTGTTTTCTCAGAGTCAATAAGCAGATGCAATGTCATATTAGTAATATATACTGTCAAGTCAGAGTGGAAAATAAAATGCCTTTTTTTGTCTTGGGTGTAGACCCTTGGCATGGGGTCGAGTAAATGGGAAGTGACACCTCCTGATGCCTGATGCCCCGCAGATCAAGTGGGAAGTAAATGTTGTTTGTCTGAAAAACCAAATGCCGTTTCTCCAGGTTCACGGGGCGCTTCAAGGCGGCGATCGTGTTTCGGCAGCTGCTTTCTATTTCATTGCTTATTTTTGTCTAATTCTGTAGCCCAACATGCAGGTCTTTGTTCCTCCACCCATGCAATTCCTTCCATTGCAGCGGTGCGCGTACAGTGTGGGTGTGGGTGTGTGTGTGCACATGCAGGGTGGTAACAGAAGGACAGCAAAGCGAAGGGCAGACTAGTCATTAGTCTGCGGTGCACCAGACTTCAACAGGCCCTCGAGGGCTTTCCGCACCGCCTTGCCCTTCTCTGTTGTAAGGGTTATGGCGTAAGGACGGATCCCGAACACACACTTGCCACATCTGGGAAATGGCAGTGCCTTCTTTTACTCTGTAATTTGGGCGAATGTGCCCACTGCTGCAGTACAGAGCAGGGATTACTGTGCATCGCTGTTTTAAATTATAAGGCAATTATTGCTCTGTGGCTGGGAACAAAAGGGGGTGGCTTCAGCAAGAGTTCCCCGGAGGATTGACTCAGCTTGGCATGGCCGCAAGAAATGATCGAACTGCAAGCATTCCATTTCCTTTGGAAACTCCCTTGGTTCAAAAAGAACCCATGTAAGGTCACCCAGGAACACAGCAAAAACCAGAGTATCCAACAAGTTTACGTAGCAACATCGCAGTCTCCGGAAGGAACCAAAGGGGCATTTAGGGCAGGGGGTGTCGAAGACATGTAAACAATGATAAAAGGACCCAGTCAAGCAATATTTAAAATATGAGCCAGAATCACAAAGAAATATTAAAAACAGGAGCTAAGTGCTTCTACTGCAATTTGCACCTAAGCACAATCTGCGCAGTCGTTCTGATTCATGGAGAATCCCCTCTGCACAGGTGGACATTTGTGCCTGTCCTATAGTAGGAACTTTGCATGAGCTTTGCATGCACCTTTCACAACCCTTACACCTAATTCTCAAACCCTAATACTGGAGCAAATTAGGAGCTCTGCATGAGCTTCGCATGAGTCTTTCACATACCTTACACCTGATTCTCAAACACTTATAATGGAGCAAATCATGATCTCCGCGTGAGCCTTTCACATCTACTGGAGCAATTCAGGAGCTTTGCGTGAGCCTTTCACATCTGCACTGGCTACCTTCTACTTGCTTCTCAAACCATAATACTGGGACAAATTGGAAAATGTGAGTATCTCAGATATGCATTGACTATCGTGTACCTGATTAACCTAAAATAACAGGTGTATTTGCAGAGCACACATTCACCCTCAGAGGGCCATCTTGGAGCTTTTGACAGATAACAGATGTTTTTTGTTACCCAACTTAATGGTACTAATTTTATAGACCTCAGAAAGATACAGGGCTGAGTGGACCTGCCGGGATTTGAGCCTGTGATCATGAGGTGAGGCGCAGGACACTGTAGTCGATGCATTAGTCCACTGAGCCACAGACCCAGCGTTGATTCTCAAAACCCTAATACTGGAGCAAATCAGAAGATGACTGTGACCTGCTCAGCTTTGTGCAGACTACTTTTGAGAGCTGGTTGTCTGGTGAGGGTTGCTGGGTTGCGCAGGGCAAAATCAATATCAATCTTAAGTTTAGAATGAAAATTCTCCAAAAATCACAACATGTTCTGTAACTACAGACTGATTTATTCAGGCCATGTGTTAGGCTCTAGATTGCAGCCGACACGTGTTTTGACCTTAGGTCGTCCTCAAGCCATAGCTTGGTATGCCTGAAAGATCGAGGTTCATGTGCGAGCGATTCTAACGAGGCAACAGGCATCCGCCAATGATATAGATGTCATAGCCATTGAGGTTAATATAGAAATCCCTGAGATAAAGGGCCAGATGTATTCTCCTCCTTTCCCATCCATATACAGATGGTCTGAGGATCTGCACACATGAACCTCGATCTGTGAAGCTTACCAAGCTATGCCTTGAGGACGACCTAAGGTCGAAACACATGTCGGTTGCAATCTAACGTCTAACACATGGCCTCAATAAACCAGTCCACAGTTACAGAACATGTTGTGATTTTTGGAGAATTTTCATTTTAAACATAAGATTGATATTGGTTTTGCCCTGCGCAACCCACCAGCCATTACCACACAACCTATTTTCAATTTTGTAAGCCGAGGGGGGCGGCTTCCGGGTGTGATGCTGCAGGCACGACTATGTATAATACTATAATAACATCATTGAGTCAGTGCGCACCCACCAGCATTTCTACCCCACAGTCTCATATTTTACCTTTGAGTACTGTCCTTGAGATAGAGAAGGAGGGGACAGGTAGGTTGGAGGAACACCCAATCAAGTACAGAGTCCTTGTAGACTAGAAGGCAGAGATTTCAAAGAGGAAGGGATGGTTCACAGGTCTAGAAGTATGAGAATCGAAGAACGGTGCAAATGGTGGGCACTGGTAAGGGAATCAGAGACCTGGTCGAGACTATTCTCAGTGGTTTGCTTGTAGCAGAATCCAGATTGGAGGGTGTCAGCAAGTGAGTGTTGTAAGAGGATTCAATTCAACACTACAGCTAAGTCAATGCCTAGTCTGGGATACTGAATGGAAACCCTTATTGATATATCTTTATGTCCAGTTCATGAGTTCTGTATGACTACCCCTATAAAACACCCCTCTCTTGGAATCCCCCTGACCCCACTGAGCCAAGAAGTAGTGCTGCTTTGCAAGTTAAAAGGTTTATTTGAGAATTTAAACAATATATATATATATATATATCACACTTTATGATAAATTAATAATTGGATATCACACTTAATCTGAGCAGTAATCAATAATGGATAGTCTGGCACTAGCACACTTCTTTATAATCAATGATTAGTGGTTATAGGATGGATAAGATAGCAACAATACTTTTATGGTTTCAAATGGATGCAAGGTGGAATGAAAATGCAGTACAGAAAAAAACTTGATAGGATTTCAGCAAAGGAAAATGTAATCACTTTTCACTGGCAATTCACTCCCCGCCATTATGCAATGCAAGGAAATGGAAGGAAAGCACACAGTTCTCAGAAATGTAATCAAATGTAATTCAGTTCACCCCAGCAAGCTTAGACTACAGAAGTCTGAAACACAGGCCCAAATTGCTTTTATATGTGCTGGCAATGAAGTGAGGAATATGCTGAAAATTGTTTTAATTCCCTTTAGGAGGTTCAGGGTGAGTGAAATATACTTGGGATGAGTTCATGCTCACTTTAGCAAGGATCTAAGAGTAACTAGCAGGTTAAACGAATTTTTGGTAGCTTCTTGTTGAAAAGCTGAGATTCTAAGCGTTCAGAGGAAAGTTAAACCAAGTTCCTAGCCCAAACGGTTCCAGAGATACAGACGATTAAATAAAGGTAGTTTTTCGGATTTGAAATTTTAAAAGTTCAAAGCGACAGGTTACAGCTTGCAGCTAGAAAATGACAGGTGACAGCTTTGCAAATGACAGGTGACAGTTAGGAGGCAGTTCTGGTTAGATTAAAATAGATTGAATTATATTATTTTAACTAAGAGATTGGTTCTGCACAGTTCTGCTAGGTACTCACAATATATTTTTGAAATAAGCCTCGCCACGGATCTGGTCAGGTTTTGGACTGGACTCCGGTTCTGGTCTCGGCACTTCACAGTGATCTGGGTCAGCTCTCTGGTTCTGCGAACAGTGGTCTGGGTCAGCTCTCTGGATCTCTGGCCTCTGGTTCTGGATACTGCTCTGCTTTCTCTGGGTACAGCACTGCTTCGGATCTTTCTGGCACAGGGTTTCAGGCCAGAATCAACACCTGGGTCTGGCTGTGAATAGTCTGCAAATGATATTTGGGCCTGCTGACAAATACTTTTGCTTGCAGTGGGCCTTCTTGGTTCAAAGTTCTGTAGTCTCTGTTCAGCTTGGAAGTCTAAGTGTAGGATCTCTGGATGTGAAGTCATATGTCAGCATGCTCCGCAGCAAATGGAATTTAATGTCCTTACCTGTCCCATCAGTCTCTTTTTATGTGTTTTGAAAGTGGGTGGAGAGGCTAGCTTTCTAGGTCCAACCCCTTCAGAGTTCTGGTAGGTTGGAGAATTATTTGCGTTCTCACTGGAGAGCAGGATTGTGTGTCAGAATTATGTCATTTAATGGCTTGCAGAAAGGACACTCCCCTGTCAAATTACACACAATCTATATTTGACCTAAAGACATATTTCATAGATACACAGTGGTTTGACATTACATGCACCCATCACATATCACATGAGGTATACCCTGTTCAAACTCTGCTCTTCCTGGGGGCTTGCATTCAGAAATGGCAACATTTGGTGCTTTTTAGTGGGTTTTGCAAAATCGGATTTTTCTCCAGATTTATACACATGTACACGGCCTGTCCATACATACTCCAGTAAACTCCAATGTCTCTAGCTTAAACACAGAGTCTGTAGTATACATAAATAGCAGGGTTTTGCCCCAGAACATCACACAAATTCCCAACGCGTCAGAAAACGTGCACAGAAAAATCACAAGAATTATGGTATCATTTAAATCATTTTGACAAGTCCGCACCATGAGTTATACATCTTTCTTAAAATCATTTTCTGGCCAACAGGGGTGTGTCTTCCCAGGTCACATGGTGGAGAAACCAGTTTATCCAGTTTCTGCCAAGCTCAGAGACCCTGCCCCTCCCAGCTTCTGCCAAGAGGAAGCTATTTTACGGTCCCCCTAATAAACCATCTGCCTGGGCCCTGGAAGGCCCATTGTTCAAGAGGAAGCCATTTATGGCCTCCCCCCAATAAACCCTCTGCCTGGGCCCAGGAAAGGCCTTTGTTCAACTCCCTGTACCTGCTCCACCCCTAATCTAATCAGAGAGGTGACAACTCCTTTTGGCAAGGGAAAGAGTGGCTGAGCAGGTTTTAACTCCTGTGGGGATAGATGTCAGGCTGAATTCAGTTCCTTAAGCCAGGCCCCAGCTAATGTCACTTCTAGTTACCCAGTTTTCTGCATTCAAATAAACTAACAATTTTTACACATGCAGCTAGAATGCTGATTCTAAGTTCAAAACTATGACATTTTAACAGTGTAACGCTCACCTGGTTCCCCCGGAGGCGCGGGTCTTGATCTGGCGAGGATACTGTCTTCAGTGTTAGGCGCAGGGTTCGTTTTGCTCCCGGACTGGGCCCCCTTCCAACCGACAGTTTAAGCTGAAGAGAGAGATGTCTGCAAGGGTAAACCAAGGTATTAGTGTTTGGAAGGTTCGGAAAGTTCCTAGCCCCTCTCGCCCTTTCTTTCCCCGTGGAACTGGGTTGATATTGCGCTTACCTTATATAGGTAAATGCCGGGCTCTCCATCCTGCGTCTTATGCAGGGGCGCTGGATCCAGTTGCTTCACTGGATGCGAGCTCTGCCTCTTGATAGCAGAGGATTTGCTGAGAGCGAAGACGCCGTTAATGCACGGGCGTGCCTTGTAAGTATTAAAGTTCCTTTTGCCTTGTTTTCTTCTCTTTCAAAAGTCTTAAGTCTGTAAAGTCTATGTCTTTCCCTTTTCAGATGCTGTGACGATGAAGATTATCCTTCTAATGGCACGTAAGTAGAAAGACTGCACTAGCGCTGGAGAATGCTCCGTAATGTCTCTTTTGTCTTTGCAGGTGCTGAGGTGCAGCGCGAGCAGATTGAAAGCGAGCATAACACAGGTAAGCAGTCTTGTAACTAAGCGTTACTAACCGATGTATCTTGCCTTGCAGGTGCCGGAATGCAGCGCGAGCTGAGTTGGAACGGGCGTAACACAGGTAAGCAGAACTTGTAGTTGAATATTACTAACCGATGTTCTCTCTCTTTGCAGATGTCGGATGCCGGAAGAGAAAGGCAGAAAAAGGCGCCTTGGATGCTGCCGTTGGATTAGGTAAGTAGATTCACTGCCTTTACTTTAACCTAACTTGTGCCTTTGTTTTGCAGGAGGAAACTGCAACTAGGATAGGTTCAGGAGATTTAGTCAATCGGGTTTCTGGTTGAACAGGTCTTAGTAGTGAAACATGGAAGACTGGGTGCATTTTCATGCGAGGGGGTAAATCCAACTTGACCGCTACTGGATTTATTATGGCAGTAACAGAGTAGGGTCCCAGGTATCTTGGGTTAAAGGTGCGTGGTCCCTTTAGGGGTAAATATTTGGTGGATAACCAGACTTGATCTCCTATTTGGTATTGAGGGGCTTCCTTTCGATGTTGATCTGCTCCTTTCTTGTATTGTTCCTTGGCCCTTTGAAGGTGGGTAGTAGCTTCCTTGAAGGCTTGGGTGATGGTTGAATGTAGGTGGTCCACTGCTGGTGTTCCAAGATCCTGAGGTGGATCCAGGTTAGAGGTTCGAGGATGATTACCATACAAAAGAAAAAACGGGGTCTTTCCGGTTCCAGAGTGGACTGAGTTATTGTAAGCGTACTCGGCTATCCAAAGGATGTCCTTCCAAGTTCCTCCTGTCTGTTGCAGCATGCAGCGTAGGTACTGTTCTAAAGTCTGATTGGTCCTTTCGGTCTGACCATCGGTTTGTGGGTGGTGACTGGTGGAAAGCCTCACATCAATTTGAGCTAACCGACAGCAACTCCGCCAGAAGTGGGAGATGAATTGACTTCCTCTGTCTGAGATTAAAACTGAAGGAAAGCCGTGCAACCGAACAATGTTTTCAAGAAATTCTCGAGCCAGGATTGCTGCTGACGGTAACCCCTTTAGTGGGATGAAATGTGCCATTTTTGAAAATAAGTCTACGATCACCAGGATTGTATTGTATCCGGAACAGGGAGGTAAGTCGGTGATAAAGTCCATGGAAAGGGTATGCCAGGGATGAGGTGGAATTTCAAGTGGTTGTAAGAGGCCTGCTGGTTTTTCCTTAGGACTCTTGTTCTGGGCGCACACTCCACAGGACATGACAAAGTTTCTGATGTCTTTTCTCCAAGATGGCCACCAAAAGTGACGCTTGACCTTTTCCGAGGTCTTGGCCATACCCGGGTGTCCTTCCATTAAGGAGTCGTGATAACAAGAGATGACTTGAGTTTGTAAGCTGGTACAGGGTAGATAAAGTCGTTCCTTGAAGTATAATAAGTCGTCCTTTACTGTGAAGTCTTCCCCCCAAAGTTGCCATTTTTGTATGTCCGTTGGAGTTACAAGTTGTTTAACCTGGGTTTCAATTTCTTCAATGGATTGCATGCTGATCAAACCCAGGATTCTTTGTTCAGGAATAATAGGTACGAGCTCGGGGTTAACCATGTGTTCCTCTACTCCGATTTGAGCTTTGGCTGATTTAAGATACTGTAGATTACGATGGTCAGTAATGACAGTGACTGTGTGTCGGGCTCCTAAGAGATAATGTCGCCAGGCCTTAAAGGCGGACTTAATAGCCAACAGTTCCTTATCGGTAATGGTGTAATTGATTTCTGGGGCTGATAATTTGCGAGACCAAAACGCCACGGGGTGCAACTGGTTGGTTTTTGGATCTCTTTGTGAAAGCGCTGCTCCCATAGCAAGGCTGGAGGCATCGGTCTCTACGATGTAAGGTAGTTCCGGGCGGGGATGTTTTAAAATCGGGGCGGAGGTAAATTTAGTCTTTAGCTCCTGAAAGGCTTGTTCTGCCTCGGTAGACCACTCAAAACGTTTGTTTTTTTCTGAGGAGAGCTGTAATGGGTTGGACTACCCGAGAAAAGTCTGGAATAAACCTGCGATAGAAGTTGGCGAAGCCCAACATACTTTGAACCCCTTTTACAGATGATGGTGAGGGCTACTTGATTATTGCATCTACTTTCCTCAAGTCCATGTGAACTCCGTTAGGTGACAAAATAAATCCCAGAAATTCGACCTCAGTAACATGAAAGACGCACTTCTCTAATTTTGCAAAAAGTTTGTGTTTGCAGAGCCTCTCCAGTACTGCGGTTACATGTTTTCGGTGTTCTGCCTCAGAGGACGAATAAACCAGAATGTCGTCAATGTATACAACTACACACACATCAATGAGTTCACGGAGCACGTCGTTCATAAAGAACTGGAATGCAGCCGGTGCGTTACACAACCCGAAGGGCATCACTTGATACTCGAACAGTCCATACTTGGTACGAAAGGCCGTCTTCCATTCATCGCCCTCCTTTATTCGCACCAAATGGTAGGCTCCTCTGAGGTCTAACTTAGTATATATGCAGGCGTTTTTGACTTGGTCAAGTAGTTCTGGGATCAATGGCAATGGATACCTATTCTTAATTGTAATCTGGTTCAGGGCACGGTAGTCTATACACGTTCTTAAGTCTCCCTCCTTTTTTGGCACGAAGAACAGAGCTGAGGAGGCCGGGGACTTCGAAGGACGGATGAATCCGTTAGCCAGGTACTGGTCCAAATATTGCCTTAGGTGGAGATTTTCAGGTTCAGTAAGGGCATAAATCCGACTACACGGAGGAGTGGATCCGGGAATCAGGTCTATCTGACAGTCGTATGATCTGTGGGGAGGCAAAGAATTAGCTTGGTCTTTCTGAAAGACATCTTGGAATTCCTGGTATTCAGGAGGCAGTTGCGGACTCTCAGAAATAGTTGCAGCTAGTTTGGTGGAGAGCTGAGGGTAGCAGGTAAAAGCGCATTCTGGAAACCGGATTGTCTTTGCTCGCCAATCAATTTGAGGATTGTGTTTCTCCAACCAAGGAACTCCCAAGATGACTTGAAACTGAGGGGCCTTGATCACATCAAACACGATCTTCTCTTGATGCCCATCTTGGCTTACTAACGTTACTTCCATGGTGGTGTGAGTTACGGGTCCGGAAGCTATTTCCGTCCCATCGACGGTGGTAATGACGTCTTTCACCGTCTTTGGACAAAGAGATAGATTCATCCTGGCGGCCAGCTCACAGTCCAAGTAATTCCCGATTGCGCCACTATCAATGTATGCTTTAATGGCATGCATACGATTAGGTTGTTCAGGACTCACGAGGACCATGGGCATGATGAAATGCGAGGTCAAAGAACTGGTTTTAACGCTCGGCAAGCGGACCTCTACACTTGCCGGGCGAGGTCGTTTCCCGGCTCAGAATTCTCAGTACCTTTATCAGACGCCCCTACTATCTTCTTCTTGGGCTTCACTGGACAATCTCGAAGAAAGTGCCCTGAGTTTCCGCAATAGAGGCATAATTGCAGTTGTCTCCTCCTTTCCCTCTCCTTTTGGGTTAAAGGTCCTTTTACACCCCCTATTTGCATGGGTTCCACGGAATCAGTTCCTTTCGTAGAACTTTGCGGCCTTGAAAAAAGTCGGGTTTCAAATCTGGATCGATCGGCTTTCCGATTCTGTAGTCGATGATCCAATTGCACTATCAGATCGATATATTCGGAACAGTCTTGTGGAGGATTTACCACTTGAGCCAGAACGTCTTTTAATTCCCCACGCAGACCTCTGTAAAACAGTGTGATCCTCTTATCCTCCGGCCATCCGGTTTCCACCACTAGTCTGTTAAATGATGCAATATAAGTCAGAAGATCTTGATTGCCCTGTCGTAGTGAAAGAAGTTCATTGTCCAAGGCCTGTCCCTGATAGTGCCTTGCGAACAGTTTCTCCATACAGGCTTGGAAGTCCTGGAAGTTATGGAGAATGGGGTCATCTTGAGACACTAAAGGAACAGACCAATCTGCGGCACTGCCACTGAGATAAGAGAGCACGAAGGCCACTTTAGCCTGGTCCGTTGGAAAAGCGGCGGGTCTGCACAAAAAGTGCAAGCGACATTGATTGAAGAACACAGCAAACCTTTTTGAATCACCTGAAAAGCGTTCGGGCGGAGCCAAAGGTATATTTCCTGGTAGATTGATTTGTACCGGATTCGAGGAAGCTGGAGGAGCGTGGCCCCCACTTGGGGTTGGTAGAGGAGTTTGTCCAGCTTGGGCTTGCAGCAATTGTCTAGCCAAATCGTCTGTTCGTTCTTTGGAGACCACTAACTCCCTCCTTAGGGCATTTGTTTCCTGACGTGCAGCGTGTACTTCCGCCCTCAACTCCCCGAGTAATTGGACCAACTGGTCTGTGTCTGAAGTTTCCATTGCGCCTGGGCGGGAATTTTGTGGTAAGGCTTCGCGTTCTGTAACGCTCACCTGGTTCCCCCGGAGGCGCGGGTCTTGATCTGGCGAGGATACTGTCTTCAGTGTTAGGCGCAGGGTTCGTTTTGCTCCCGGACTGGGCCCCCTTCCCACCGACAGTTTAAGCTGAAGAGAGAGATGTCTGCAAGGGTAAACCAAGGTATTAGTCTTTGGAAGGTTCGGAAAGTTCCTAGCCCCTCTCGCCTTTTCTTTCCCCGTGGAACTGGGTTGATATTGCGCTTACCTTATATAGGTAAATGCCGGGCTCTCCATCCTGCGTCTTATGCAGGGGCGCTGGATCCAGTTGCTTCACTGGATGCGAGCTCTGCCTCTTGATAGCAGAGGATTTGCTGAGAGCGAAGACGCCGTTAATGCACGGGCGTGCCTTTTAAGTATTAAAGTTCCTTTTGCCTTGTTTTCTTCTCTTTCAAAAGTCTTAAGTCTGTAAAGTCTATGTCTTTCCCTTTTCAGATGCTGTGACGATGAAGATTATCCTTCTAATGGCACGTAAGTAGAAAGACTGCACTAGCGCTGGAGAATGCTCCGTAATGTCTCTTTTGTCTTTGCAGGTGCTGAGGTGCAGCGCGAGCAGATTGAAAGCGAGCATAACACAGGTAAGCAGTCTTGTAACTAAGCGTTACTAACCGATGTATCTTGCCTTGCAGGTGCCGGAATGCAGCGCGAGCTGAGTTGGAACGGGGCGTAACACAGGTAAGCAGAACTTGTAGTTGAATATTACTAACCAATGTTCTCTCTCTTTGCAGATGTCGGATGCCGGAAGAGAAAGGCAGAAAAAGGCGCCTTGGATGCTGCCGTTGGATTAGGTAAGTAGATTCACTGCCTTTACTTTAACCTAACTTGTGCCTTTGTTTTGCAGGAGCTGCAGAAGACTGAAGAAGACTGCAGATTGGATTCCAGCAGGTTATTTCGTGTTCACAGGATCTTGAGCTGGAGGTTTCCTGGAGCTGACACGGTGAGCGTTCTGCTGCAGATGCAGAATAACGCGAAGCACGTGAAACCAATCGGGTGTGGTTTAAATAGCCTTCTGTAGTGCTTAGGCGTCTCCTTCCACGGCCCCACCCAGGTAAGAAAAGAGTTCCAGATTTCAAAAAGAGTTCCTGTGTTCTGCTTCCAGGGAGTGGCTCCTGCTCCACCCAGACAGAAAAAGTAGTTCCAGGCAGAGAAGGATCAGGAGATCAGTTAGCTGGTAAGTACGCAGCATGGTCTGCTACAGGTAGGTCCACCAAGCACTCTTATCCAATATGAGCCCGGCGCTTCCTGTGCCGGGACCAGTCACCATCATGAGCCTGGCGCCACTGGCGCCAGGACAAGGTCCAGAGGGTCCCTATAGGGACTGGCTGGTTCCTGGGATCAGAGTCATGGGCCTGCTTCCAAGGTCGTGGGGCAAGTCCTGACCCCTTGGAAGCAGGGATCATGACAAACAGTTACAAACTATGTGACACTCAAAAGTAGGTCACGCAGTTAATTAAAACATTTCGATTTTGGTGGTTTTAATCCAGTTTCAGTTAGGATGCTGACATGCATAGCTCAGCCAGTTTTGTTATGAACATTGTTTTGGGCTCTTCATCTTCCCAGATTTAGTATGCACACATACTTCATTCTGCCAGATGTCCGCTGGTGTTAAGTGAGATTTTTGGATGTGTTGCAATGTTTGAAAATAGGCATTTTGAGCTGGCATTCAGAGAAACAAAAGGTGATTTTAAAGTGTGGTTTTTCCTTTGGCACACATTTCCCTCATGGCACCCCGGCCCATCCTGCTCGCACTGGTGGGTGGCAAGTTAGGCAACCATTTTAGTGTGCACAAACTGCGTGGTTCTCCTGGATTTTGGCGCACATGTGGGCTTTTTGGCCATCTTGGATTTTCTAAGCCCACAGCACCAAATTCTGCAGCATGATAGCTCAAACGTGGGTCAGGACCCCCAACAAAGCCCCCCCACGCGCCTGCACTTTGAATTTGAGTCGATGGGGAGTCGGGTGCACAGGGGTTTTGACCCACGCACTGGTATGTCCGCATAATCTTCTTCCAATTCTGCAAATGGCACAGTTCAGCATCTTTTCCTCCATCCGGTACTGATCGATCGGTTCTCCTCGCCGGTCCTGATTCGAATATTGGGCGGTACCCCGGGCCCCTTGCGTCTCTGCTCCCGGTCTCCGGATCGTCCTCCTTGGCCAGCCTCCAGGTTTTCTTTCTCCTAGGACGACAAAGGAAGAGCGGCAATACCTATTCATGGACATTTCTCCCCCACCATTGATATAGTGGGGTGGCATATATATTTTAGAACTCAACAGATATGAACATGCACATTTTTTTAAATTAAGCGACAGGAACACATAAACTTGAGAAACGCAGAATTTGATAGGCTATATGTAGGATCTTTTAGGGTTGGAATTGAATTACTCTGGAGCGGTACCTTCTGGGATTGCAGAGGACTCTTCCAGTTGCTGCAAAGTGTGCCTGGGATGGCAACACTTCAACTGGTTTATGTGGACCCACTTGTCTTCCCCCTCTGCCAAACCGCCTTTGGGGATGCGGATCTCGTAGGCCACAGGGAAGATCTTGTCTATAATCCCATAGGGTCCCTTCCATGTAGGCAAACATTTTCGCTGCTTTGCCTGGTTTCTTTGAAAGTTGTATAAATAGACCCGGTCCCCCACCTGATATTCCTTCCTGGAAGTTTTCAGGTCATAGTGGGTCTCCATACTCTCGGCTGATCTTTCTAGATTCCGCTGAGCATAGGCAAAAGCATGCTGAAGGTGCTTCCTTAAATTCTCCACATACTCATGAGTTGTGGAGGCATTTATCAACGTTTGCTCTTGGGTTCTGTAGAGCAAATGCTGAGGAAGCACCATCTTGCGTCCAGTCATCAACTCAAATGGTGACATTTTGGTTGCAGATGAAGGGGTAGATCAGATGGCCATTAGGACCAGAGGTAATCGGATATCCCAACTTGGCCCAGAATCTGCCACAAACTTTTTTAAGATGCTCACAATGGTTCGGTTATATCTCTCTACTGCCCCAGAAGAAGCTGGCCGGTAAGCAATATGCAACTTCCTTTTGACCCCCAGAATCTCCCACATCTTTGTCATTACTTCACTGGTGAAGTGGCTATCTCTGTCTGACTCAATCCTTTGAGGTAGACCAAAACGGGAAAAGATGTGGTTAATCATCAGGGCAGCTGCTGTTTCTGCTTTGCAGTTTGGGGCTGGGAGACATTCCACCCACTTGGTAAACAAGCATGTAACGGTCAACATGTACTTGTTTCCTCTAGACGAGCGAATCACAGGGCCTACAAAGTCAATTTGCAAATCTGACCATGGCAGTGTCATTCCCCTCTTTTGGAGAGGTGCCCGGTGTGTGAGGGATGTTGTCTGAAATTGTGCACACACAAGACAGCCCTTCAAGTATTGGTCGAGGTCCTGCCCCATGGGTGGCCAGTATGCAACCTCTCTTAAGATTTCCAGTGTTGTGTGAAACCCCCTATGACCGCTGGTGCCCGCATCATGGGCGTGACTTAACATCAGGCTTCGGAATGAGGTAGGAACCACCCACTGATCATGGCCAGCTTGGGATTTCCTTACCAGCAAACCGTCTTGGATCCAGAACATTTTTGGACATTTCATCAACACTCTTAGGTCCTCTTTCCCAATGTAATCGGTATCCGTCAGGGGAAAGTTCTCAGGGACCTCAAGGTGTTGGTAAAACTTACCAATAATTGGATCCCCCTTCTGAGCTGTAATCAAATCAGCATCAGGGATCTCCTTGCTCCATTGGGCAGTTGAAAGATCATTGTGAGCATTTGTCTGGGACCTAGTGATAGCAGTGACCTGTATTTCCCCCAAGAGGGAGTCTATTTCTATTAGATCCCCTTGGATGGCCCCGGTTTTGGCCAGCCGATCAGCTAAGTCATTTCCAGTTTTGTCTGGTCCCTCTACTTTGGAATGACCCTTGATCTTTTTCCAGTAGATGGTCATCCCATTCGATGTGACCAGATCATCAATGTTTTGTATCAACTTCCCATGTTTCAAGGGTTTGTTGTTAGCACATAACATGCCTCTGGTTTTCCAATTAACCAGGTGCTCCACGAACCCGTTCCGTACATAATCAGAATCTGTGATTATGACCAGTTCGTGGAGTAGATGCTGGACAGCAGTGAGGATGGCCTGATGCACAGCCATCGATACCGCCACCTGACTACTTCGGGGACCAATTTTGTATCCAGCGGAGGGTTCTGGGGACTCATTCACCCATGCATTCCCTACGCCGGCCACCAGTTCTTTCTCCCCGTTGTTGTCAACATGGTAAGAGCATCCATCCACATAGACAGTGGGCATTCCCTCACACTTGTCCTCTTCAAAGACTTTGTGTGGGGAATTAAGGTATGCCTCTGTGTTGTCCTTGATTTTTAGACTTTCGTCCTCGAGACAGTTTTCTCTGGCACAATCATGCAAGTCAGCCAGACCTTGCACGAGGGGACTCTTCTTGTTTTGGCCGTATCTGACCTCCACAGGAAAGCTTTGCATTGACAGAATCCAGGAAGTAATTCGGGAATTACTCACATTCCCGGCCTGGATTCTGTCACTTTGGAGATATTGCAGAGGCAGGTGTGGAGTCTCCACTATGATGTGTTCCCCCTGGATAAACGGGCGGTAATTCTTCAATGCCCACACCGTTGCCAGGAGTGCCTTCTCACAATCGTTGAATTTTTCCTCCACAGAGGATAAAGTTTTGCTTGCATAGGAGATTACTTTATTGACCTTGTCATGCTTTTGGTATAATACTGCCGTCAAGCACATATTAGAGAACCCCGTCTCCAGGAAGAACTCCTTGTTTCTGACAGGGTAAGCTAGGCAAGACGCTTGTGAGAGGCTTCTTTTGAGTTGTTTTACCGCCTCGGCTTGTTCTGGACCCCATTCCCACTTGACCCCCCCCTTCAGGAGATGAATCAGGGGTCTGGTGATCTCTGCGTAGCCCTCAATGAACTTTCTGCTGTAATTAGTCAGTCCAAGGAGGCTCCTTAGTTCCCGCAGAGTTGTGGGGTCTTTCAGTTTTTGAAGTGCTTCCACTTTCTTTTCCTGGGGACAGAGACCCTGAGGAGTAATCTCATGCCCCAAGAAATTAACACGGGTTCTACACCACTGTGCTTTCTGAAAGGAAAGTTTTGCTCCGGCGGCCCTCAACTGGGTCAGAACATAACGGATCTCCGCTATGTGTTCCTCCACAGATGAACTTTTGATGAGGACATCATCTACATAAGCCAGGTTACCCCTCGCACCCAGGTCGGGCATGGCCTTATGTAGGAAAATGTTGAATTCATTGCCGGAGTTGAGGTATCCGAAGGGAGTCCGGGTCCATGTGTACTGCTGGCCCCCAAAGGTAAAAGCCAGCTTGTATTGGTCCTCCCTACTGACAGGCACGGTCCATTATCCATTGGTCAGGTCTATTGCAGTGAATACCTGTGACCCCTGGATCTGGGCCAGCCCTTGGTCAATGTAGGGCAGAGGCCATCGGGAAGTATGGACCCGTTTGTTGAGCTCCCTGAGGTCGGCGCAGAGTCTCCACTGGCCGTTTGGCTTCAATATTCCCAGCACCGGATTATTGAAGGTGCTGTGTATTGGACAAATTATTCCCCGGGACTCAAGGTTCTTAATTATTTCAGTAAGGACTCCATGGATGCGAGAGGCAAACGATATTGCTTCACAAACACTGGAGTCATGCCAGGGTCCGTGGGGATTGTTGTTGTGTGGATGTCGGTGCGACCACAGTCATATGAGTCTACCGCAAAGAGATCTTGGAAATCCAAGAAAACTTGTTTCAACTTTTGCTTCTGTTCCAGAGCACCACAGGCATCAGCTAGGTTGACTCTCTCTTCCACCATCTGCCTGAAGCCTGGAAAGACTTCTGGTTGGGCTATCTCAGCGGCCTCCTCCAGCTGGGTGGAGAAGTCCCTGGTCAGAGTGCTGATTTGGACTGGAGGCCTCAGGTGGGAAAGGCAACCCTCATGGACCTGGAAAATCACCTCATCCCTCCTGAAGTCACAAGTCACATCTTCCTTACCATAGGGGCAGGAAGTGTACACCAGGGAGTTCCCCCCATGCCGGGTAAAAATCCTGTCTGGTGTTGTATTGTCCTCACTGTCACTGTCAAAACAGTCCTTGGGGATTGGTCCTAACAGTTCATTTCCTAAATCAATGGAAAAATGTTGGTCATCAACCGCCATTCCAATAATGGTGCCTGTGGCTAGAGTAATACTCTTTAAGTCGCTGTTATCCACCTCTATTAGAATGGTGTCATGTTCTATGTTGACTAATGGAGTTGGGTTTACCCCCAACCCTTGCTGTTGGAGAGAATTGTTTAGATGTATGTAAGCATCAGGGTTTTTCAAATGTGGTCCTCTTTTAGCTTTCACTTCCAGGGAGAATTGTCGGGTCCTTTCTGGGATGGTGACTTCCTCTTTGATCTGAATTTCAACTGCATAAGGTAGCAATTGAGCTGACCTAAATGCTTTTTCTGGATCATCAAAGCCCATGGGATTATCCGCTAATCGCGACCAAGCTTTGAAGTTTATTAGGTCCAAACTAATGGCAAAGCGATTGAGAATGTCACTGCCTAAGTAAAAGGCGGCAGTGACGTCTCGCACGACCCAACAATTATGGACTATGCTCTTGTTGCCAACGGAGATTTTGAGCATACACCTGCTTGGCAGGAGATGTTTGGAATTAGGTGCTTCCAGGTCCATTTCCCATTTGTCTATCAGTTTGAATGTGGGAATGGCTGGATCTTTTGGGAGTTGGCGGAACATGGCTTCGCTGATGAAGCTCTTACCGTTGTTCACACACACTCGAGCGAGAACAGAGTCCTTCCCATCATTTAACTGAACAGGGATGAACAACTGCTCTCCAATTTGCTGAATATCAGCCAGGCTCTGAGCTGATTTCTCATCTTTCTGGACTATAGGAGTTTCTGATTGTGGATTAGTAAAGAATTTCAGGGTGTTTCCTTCCAGTGCGGAATACCACCTTAAACTGGAAGGAAGGTTGATTTTCAGAAATAGAGAAGACCCCCCACCAGTCTGTTGTCCTACTGCTATTACTGTCACGTCTGGAATCTGGTTGTTCTGGAAGTGAAATTCTACTTGGTCAGATTTTTGTTCAACCATGTGGCAGGTGCCGTATAAACTAACATGGTTGACACTCTGTTTTAATTTTATTGGTCGGCTAGTCTGGGTCCACAGGACCTTGTTTACACAATCTATTAGAGGTGACAACCTTCTAAGGATGTCATTCCCTAATAAACAAGGGGTGCCCTCTGGAGTCACTACTATGACTGGGTGTTTCAACTTGTGTCGCCCAATTTTAATGTCCAAGTCTGCAGTCCCCTCAACGGGAATTTCCTTCCCGTCAAAGTTCTGCAGTTGTCCAGGAAGACAGGTGAGAGGAATACGGTAATTCTCCCCCCTTCCTGCATTTAGTTCATCAAAGGCCCTTTTGGACAGAAGGGTAGCTTGGGATCCAGTGTCCACCAGTGCCAAAATTGTACCCTGCCCCTGTACTTGTACCGGGGCATAGTATGTTCCCTCCTTCTCCTCAAGGGGGCACAGATAATGCACATTTTTGGACAACTGGTGGGCTAACTTTCTGGTTTTGGACATTGCTAGAGAAGAGATTTGGGCAGAATTCTGTGGAGAGACTTGGGAATCTGAAAGAAAAAGTTGGCAACTGGAGATCAGAGCCATTGTGGGTTCCCCTGGTTCTGGTTCTGGGCCACCCCCCCCCTTTGGAGGCAGTCACCAGGATGGGTTTGAACCAGGGGATTTTGGTATTGTGGGTTCTGGGATGAGATGATGGGCGGCGGTAGCTCAGTCTCCATATCTCCCCAGTCTGGATTGGAATCCCTTGGGACCCATTTTTCTTTGGGAGGAGATCCCCCATCTCTGAAGGAGAAGATCCTTTTCCCAGGATCTTCTGAGGATCCCTCTCCCTCAAATTGGAAGATCTGTATCTCCTCCACAAAGTGGGTCTGTTTGGGTCCTTTGTTTCTCCTACCCCCCCTTTGCTCCTTGGGAGGCAGGCTTTCAGGGGTAGGAGATTTTGTTTCCAGTTCCTGATTTTCTAGGAGCTGTTTACAAGTTGGGAAGGAAGCTTCCTCCAAGGTTTTACACCCCCTTCCCCTTGTGCCTCCTCCCTGGGAGCCGGAGTGTTATCGGGGTGCTGCCCCCGTCATTGTTCTGGAGCACCAGGTCCAGAGTTTGGGGCATTCTGCGGTGGCATGCTCATCTGAGGGTTCTGTTGAGCCCTCAGTATGTGACCCAGATCTCGTGCCATATTTTGGACCTGGCGCTCAAGTTGTGAAACCCGCTCAGGCTGATACGGGGCTCTATTTTCTCCCCTGGGCTGATCCCGGGAAGGGTAGCTATCCCTTCTCTGGTAGTACCCCTGGTTGGGAAGATTTTGGTACCCCTCCACCCTTGGCCTCCCCGCTCCCGGATTAGGTTGTGTGGGCTCAGGGAATTGGGGAAAGAAGGATGGATGATTTTGGGGCTGGAAATTGGGTGGATACCTGGAGAAAAAGTTCTGCCCAGGATTTGGAGAATTTCTGCCCTCCTGGGGGAAGTTAGGAGGGAAGTTCCCCGGGTCAGGTGCTTGGCTGGATCCCCCCCCTTGGGCTGGAGGAGTCCACACATAACCCAGGATTGGTCGGTTTCCCTTGTAGCGGGGACTTACATAGTCAGGGGAGCGGGGGACCCCATTTGTGGGACTACCTCCTCGACTCCCTGTTTGTGACTTGCCCGAGGGCCTTCTGGGCTGTGAATTATTAGTTGCAGGTAGGTTTTTAGGCCCCCTCATCTCCAAATCCAAAACGGGGGTGACCTTTACCTCTGCCACCTTGGCAGCAGCAGGGGTGCTGTTGGTTTTGGGATTTTTCTGGGTATTGCTTTTATTTTCTATGGGCTTCTGCACCTCATAGATCTGGGTAGCCTGTTCAATGACCCAGTCTAAAGATCTTTTCTCATGAAAATCTCTCACGAGCTGGGTCATTATATATTTGGGCAAGGCATGGAAAATGTATTGACAAATTCTCTGCTGTCTGTGCGCACCCTTCTGGTGGTCTGCGCAAAGGCACGTTTCAGTTCTTGCACGAATTCTTGTGGGGCCTGATCTTCCCCACATTGCAAATTGTAGGCTGCCTTGCGAGCCTCTTGGGGATTTCTGTGCACAGAAAAATGTTTCAAGATGGCCGCCCTATAGGTGGACCACCTTGAATGATTTTGGTCCTCCAGCCACGCAAAGAAACTGGAGTACTCTGGGGAGAATATCCACTTTACATACTGAATACAGCTTTGGCTGTCCTTCAAATGAAAGGACTCCATCATTTGCTCATAGAGCTCCAAGTGTTCCCAAACAGAATACTTGGCGTTCTTATGATAAGGCGTGATGACACTCCTGATTGCCTTAATCTGTTTCAATGGGTCCTTTTTGCCTTATTGGCCTTTTTGGTTCGGGTAACCCTGGTCCATTCATCCTCTGACTCAGAGGAACTGCTCCCAGAGGTTCCTGTCTGATCTTCCAGGTTTTCCTGGATTCTGCGAGCCTGGGAGTGGCTGGCAGAATGTGGGGACCTGGTCTCCTGTATCCTGTACCGTTCAGAGGAGTCTTCAGATTCTTCTTTGCTGCCAGGATTTGATGGGTACCCCCCCCACTGACCTAACTGGGCAGAAGTTTTCAGAATGCCCTTAATGGGCCTATTCTCCTGGGGTTCCCCACTAAATTGCACTGTGCTTGGGTGCCCATACCCAGATGCCCGCCCATCCATTCCTGGGAGGTACTGGCCTATGAGCCCCATGCTTCTGGCTGGATAGTAATCTGCCATCCCTGTGGCCCGGTGCTCATGTGTGCCAGGGGACATGGGGGTGGCAGAGTCCAGGCACTGAGAGAGATAAAGGCCTCTGGTACTATGGCTCCTGAGGTTATGCTCAGGAGTTTCCCTTTCCCAGCGAACCTGGTCTCTATCCGCCCCTGCTCCCTGTTGCAATGCAAGAGCCTGCGCCTTCAGTTCCTCAGTTAAGGCCTTACTAGACTCTATCAGTCTCTCCTGCATCGCTACCTGTTGTTGGAGCCTATCATTGTGCTGGCAGAGAGCCTCATTCTCTCTCTGCGTTTCCTGATTGGTCCTGGAGCACTGGGCCAGTCTTTGCTGCAGGAGGGTTACCTCCTGAGCTGTGTCCCTATTGGCCTGCTCCTGTCTTGCCAGAGCATCCTCCACCCTCCTGGTGTGCTCTAGCAAGTCCTGGTGTTCTTTCTGGAGGTCACCCAGTCCCTGGAGGGCCAGGTGATTTTCTTCCATTTTCCTTTTTAAGTGGCAGACTTCCTGGCCTAAGGTATCCCTTTCCTGACTAAGAGCCTGCCTCTGTGCCGCCAGGTTGTCCCTTTGCCTTTGGAAGGTACCAGCTTTCTGGCGCTCCTGGTCAAACTCTGCCTGGGTATCCAGGTCTTTCAAAATCAGTTTATTGCTCTCTGCCTTCTCCCTATCTAGGTGGCTTTGCAGGGTGACTACCCACTGAGCACATGCCCTATTGAAGTCTAACTGTTGCTCAAGCTTTTTCTGGCTCTGCAGTAGGGAGTCCAAACCTTCTTGGTACTCCTTCTGCAAGGCCAGAAATCTGGTATCCTGGTCCGCCTTTTCCTGTTGCAGCACATCCATATCCTCCTTTATTTTAGTGATGTACCGTCTGCTGTCATTTTCTGACTCCTGGCTCCTGAGCAGCCTCTGCTCAGAAGAGTCCAGATCAGATTGGGCCTTCTGTAATGCCAGCAGTTGCCTACTCGCCAGATCTTGGCCTTCAGCACATTTGTCCTGCATGGCTGCCATATGTAAATATAAATATGCCGCTACCTTAGCAATCTTGTGGTGCTCATCCTTGGCCTTAGGGGCCATATATAGTTCACTCAGGGCAACATGTAGGGGACCCTGATCTCCCAGTTTATCTGACCCTGTTTCAGTGACCTGTTGCGCGATTGCCTGCAACCAGACCTTTTGGTCCTGATGAGTCCACTCACCTCTCGCAAATAGCTTATGTAAGAAGTGCTCTCTCGCTATTTTCATGTCTACCAAGGTCATCATTCTGGAATTTGAGTTCCTTCCTGACTTACAGAAGTTTATATTTTATTTTTGCAAAACAGACCTTTTCCTTAGAGCGTTCCTTTGAGGAGTGCTTTACAGCGTAACACAGCGTGGTGATCCGACCGGATATGTGTATCTGGTCAGCTGGCACACTGTATTAATCTGCACAAGTGATAGATCTAACCCAAACGTCCGGCTCGAGCCCCCAATTTGTAAGAGGATTCAATTCAACACTACAGCTAAGTCAATGCCTAGTCTGGGATACTGAATGGAAACCCTTATTGATATATCTTTATGTCCAGTTCATGAGTTCTGGATGACTACCCCTATATAACACCCCTCTCTTGGAATCCCCTTAACCCCACTGGGCCAAGAAGTAGTTCTGTTTTGCAAGTTAAAAGGTTTATTTGAGAATTTAAACAATATATGTATATATATATATATATCACACTTTATGATAAATTAATAATTGGATATCACACTTAATCTGAGCAGTAATCAATAATGGATAGTCTGGCACTAGCACACTTCTTTATAATCAATGATGAGTGGTTATAGGATGGATAAGATAGCAACAATACTTTTATGGTTTCAAATGGATGCAAGGTGGAATGAAAATGCAGTACAGAAAAAAACTTGATAGGATTTCAGCAAAAGACAATGTAATCACTTTTCTCTGGCAATTCACCCCCCCCTTTATGCAATGCAAGGAAATGGAAGGAAAGCACACAGTTCTCAGAAATGTAATCAAATGTAATTCAGTTCACCCCAGCAAGCTTAGACTACAGAAGTTTGAAACACAGGCCCAAAATGCTTTTATATGTGCTGGCAATGAAGTGAGGAATATGCTGAAAATGGTTTTAATTCCCTTTTGGAGGTTCAGGGTGAGTGAAATATACTTGGGATGAATTCATGCTCACTTTAGCAAGGATCTAAGAGTAACTAGCAGGTTAAACGAATTTTTGGCAAGGAAAGAGATGACTGCTGATGGTTACACGTGGCTGGATTTTTAACCAAATCGCAAATCGAGGTAAAATTCGCGAATGCGTGAATCACGATTACAGCAAAAGTATGAGGAGTAGTAAGTCGGTTCTAAGCTTGTTGAAAAGCTGAGTTCCTAGCCCAAACGGTTCCAGAGATACGGATGATTAAATAAAGGTAGTTTTTCGGATTTGAAATTTTAAAAGTTCAAAGCGACAGGTTACAGCTTGCAGCTAGAAAATGACAGGTGACAGCTTTGCAAATGACAGGTGACAGTTAGGAGGCAGTTCTGGTTAGATTAAAATAGATTGAATTATATTATTTTAACTAAGAGATTGGTTCTGCACAGTTCTGCTAGGTACTCACAATATATTTTTGAAATAAGCCTCGCCACGGATCTGGTCAGGTTTTGGACTGGACTCCGGTTCTGGTCTCGGCACTTCACAGTGATCTGGGTCAGCTCTGTGGTTCTGCGAACAGCGGTCTGGGTCAGCTCTCTGGATCTCTGGCCTCTGGTTCTGGATACTACTCTGCTTTCTCTGGGTACAGCACTGCTTCTGGATCTTTCTGGCACAGGGTTTCAGGCCAGAATCAACACCTGGGTCTGGCTATGAATAGTCTGCAAATGATTTTTGGGCCTGCTGACAAATACTTTTGCTTGCAGTGGGCCTTCTTGGTTCAAAGTTCTGTAGTCTCTGTTCAGCTTGGACGTCTAAGTGTAGGATCTCTGGATGTGAAGTCGTATGTCAGCATGCTCCGCAGCAAATGGAATTGAATGTCCCTACCTGTCCCAGCAGTCTCTTTTTATGTGTTTTGAAAGTGGGTGGAGAGGCTAGCTTTCTAGGCCCAACCCCTTCAGAGTTCTGATAGGTTGGAGAATTCTTTGCGTTCTCACTGGAGAGCAGGATTATGTGTCAGAATTATGTCATTTAATGGCTTGCAGAAAGGACACTCCCCTGTCAAATTACACACAATCTATATTTGACCTAAAGACATATTTCATAGATACACAGTGGTTTGAAATTACATGCGCCCATCACATATCACATGAGGTATACCCTGTTCAAACTCTGCTCTTCCTGGGGGCTTGCATTCAGAAATGGCAACATTTGGTGCTTTTTAGTGGGTTTTGCAACATCGGATTTTTGTCCAGATTTATACACATGTACACGGCCTGTCCATACATACTCCAGTAAACTCCCATGTCTCTAGCTTAAACACAGAGTCTGTAGTATACATCAATAGCAGGGTTTTGCCCCAGAACATCACACAAATTCCCAACGCGTCTGAAAACGTGCACAGAAAAATCACAAGAATTATGGTATCATTTAAATAATTTTGACAAGTCCGCACCATGAGTTATACATCTTTCTTAAAATCATATTCTGGCCAACAGGGGTGTGTCTTCCCAGGTCACATGGTGGAGAAACCAGTTTATCCAGTTTCTGCCAAGCTCAGAGACCCTGCCCCTCCCAGCTTCTGCCTAGAGGAAGCTATTTTACGGTCCCCCTAATAAACCATCTGCCTGGGCCCTGGAAGGCCCATTGTTCAAGAGGAAGCCATTTATGGCCTCCCCCCAATAAACCCTCTGCCTGGGCCCAGGACAGGCCTTTGTTCAACTCCCTGTAGCTGCTCCACCCCTAATCTAATCAGAGAGGTGACAACTCCTTTTGGCAAGGGGAAGAGTGGCTGAGCAGGTTTTAACTCCTGTGGGGGTAGATGTCAGGCAGAATTCAGTTCCTTAAGCCAGGCCCCAGCTAATGTCACTTCTAGTTACCCAGTTTTCTGCATTCAAATAAACTAACATTTTTTACACATGCAGCTAGAATGCTGATTCTAAGTTCAAAACTATGACATTTTAACAGTTACAAACTATGTGACACTCAAAAGTAGGTCACTCAGTTAATTTAAACATTTCGATTTTGGTGGTTTTAATCCAGTTTCAGTTAGGATGCTGACATGCATAGCTCAGCCAGTTTTGTTATGAACATTGTTTTGGGCTCTTCATCTTCCCAGATTTAGTATGCACACATACTTCATTCTGCCAGATGTCCGCTGGTGTTCAGTGAGATTTTTGGATGTGTTGCAATGTTTGAAAATAGGCATTTTGAGCTGGCATTCAGAGAAACAAAAGGTGATTTTAAAGTGCGGTTTTTCCTTTGGCACACATTTCACTCATGGCACCCCGGCCCATCCTGCTCGCACTGGTGGGTGGCAAGTTAGGCAACCATTTTAGTGTGCACAAACTGCGTGGTTCTCCTGGATTTTGGCGCACATGTGGGCTTTTTGGCCATCTTGGATTTTCTAAGCCCACAGCACCAAATGTTGCAGCATGATAGCTCAAACGTGGGTCAGGACCCCCAACAGTGTACCTCAATATTGTTGGCAATGTGGGTGATAACAAACCTCTCGGGGAGTTTGGAGTGGTAGAGAAGGGACAGAAATGAGAAGCTGCTTTAGTTAATACTTGGTTTCTTTAAGGAAGCTCTGGCTGTGGCTGTTTTTTTTAACAGGCTAGGAATATACCATTTGAGAATGGGAGAGTCAATGAGGTGGAAAGGTGAGTGAAATAACTTGCACTTGTCACAAAGCGGTCAACTGGAGCCTAGGGACAGTTGGCAGAATAAAGGGTGAACACATGCAGGCAGAGTCCTTGAAAGGCCTCTTACTATTCTGCACATTCCCAGTGCCTTGCATGCCACGGCGGAAATATAGGGGAAAACTGTGAATCCTGGCAAGATAGCTCAGTAAATTCAACTTTTGGCCCAGATATAGATGTTATGCTTGCATGACGTGGGTTTGACTCCCAGGAGTGTCGATTCACTATAGCGCTTAAAAGCAGGCAGAATCTGCTATACAAGAATATTATCCCAGAGTACCTAATTAGGTGTTTAGGCTTTAGCTCACAATCCACCACCTTTTGGAGGCAATACTAATAGTATGTAGTGTGAGAAGAAGAAGCAGGCTTTGGCAGATAAATATGGCCCATTAACCCCATATCCCACTTTCCCACACAAGCTGCTGATTGGCTACCTGTCTGTCGCCTGCTGGCATGTTTTGTGGCATTCCTTTTGCAAAAAGGGCACATTGTTTCGTTTTCTATGATCATATCTTGCTAGGCGAGACTTGTGGTGGTGTTACAGGGAAGTAGTCTGGTCAGAGAATGATCTGCTGCCACCTATAGTCTTCCGTCCTCCCTTTCTCTTAGTAATGTTTCTTGTAGTGCTACCTCGGACCTGAACTGAGTTGTTGATCCTGTTCCTTCACAGAAATGTTGATTCGGGCCGAGATGACTGTATTGTTTTTAATTTAAACGTGATCTCAAGACCGCTCTGTTCATCTAAACCTCTCACTTCTCTGATTTTGCCCTGTTCTCTGATCTTGTTTTATGTTGTCCTTGCGCTATGATGCCCATGGCCCTTGTTTATGTGCGTTAGAAATAAAATAAATAAATAAATACAATTGCCCCTAGTCTCAGTTGTTATTGACCGAGATTTATCGTATTCAGTATTTTCTATATTGGTTTAAAGCCTTCAACTCAGAACCCTTTGTCAGAAGCCGAGCTTGTTTCTTTCGATTTTCTTGAGGTTTTTAGATATTCTCTGGTGTTTTTCGATCAGAAGAACTCACCATCCAAAGCAAGAGCAGGCAGCAAATAAAGAGCGATGGGAGTTCTCTTGCCCTTTTCTCTTTCTCCCATTCATTTATTTGATCATGGCCTCATGTTGTTTACCATCCATCTGCAGTTCTGGAACAACAGAACATCAACCTAAGATGAGCAGGTCATTCAGTAGTGGGCGCTTCTGGGTACTGGTACCCAACAAAGCAAGCAGCAGAGGGAGAAGGCTGGGGTGATTGGGCCCAAACTCTCTCTTTCTCCTATTCATGGAAAAATAAATTCAGAAAATCCTTAAAAACCTTCTAGTCACCAAAGCCTTCTCACCATGATCTCCTGCTCCTGCTCATGGGGACTGGCCGCTCTTCTGGACGCTTAGGACTTGGCACACACATGAAGAGGGTCTAGGCCCAAACATTTGGACTCAGTGTCTTGGCCATCAGAACCAAAACAAAAAAAGGTACATTGGGCAGGCGCAGCTATTTGTTCCCATGCAGGGGAGAGGTGAAGTAAGTCTGCACTTGCCTGTGATATTCTTCAGCAGTTGGGTGATTGCTGCTTCTATCTGATTGATAATGGATGTTTTTAGAACGTCCATTATTCTGGGGCACAGTCTTGGGAGAAGGTCTTTAAGGAGCAACTCAGGGCCTGGTTCTGCTTGGATACTGGAGGATATGTCTTTGCTTTCTAGCTTCCTCTTCTTGTCTACTTTCACAGTTTGGACATTGGAATGGGGTGGCTTTAAGCTAGATGCTTTTAATGGGGTACTTAGCAGTGAGACAGGGTTGCCATTTTCTTCTTTCAGATACCCGAAAAAGTTGAGGCGGTCTTCGCCTTATTGCTGGTTGGTGCTCAGGCATTGATTAAGACTTCCAGCATTGACATTGTTTTGTAAAACATTGACAATGTCTATGGATTTATTGGTAATATTCGATTTTATTTCTATTTGGGTATTTATTGCCAAGGAATCTAGCTTCTTGAAGCCACAGATCTCTGCATACAATAGATAGTTATAGAGAGAAAAGCCTTTTGAACCTAGTAAGGTCCACTGTCATGCTATTAGGGTATCAGGGAATCGTTAACATCTACACCTACCGAGGACTTGTATCAATGGTGAGAGAGGGAGGGTGGAGCAGTGTGCAGTGTGCTGTGTGCTGTGTGCCAGGAGGGACTCTGCGCCAGCTGATTTCGGAGTGGTGCATCTTAAGAGAGGTGTAGAATTTGCTTTTTCAAGAGGAGGGACTTGATTTCTTTTCTGAATTGGATATGGCTGATGCAGGGGAGTTGCTAGGTTTGGAAAAGACCTGGGGCTAAGCTGATGTCGGAACTGTTGGGACTGGGGGCTAGCTAGTCTTTTGGCTGTAGCTCCTGAGATTCTATCCAGGGCTACAACCAAAAGATCAGGGGCTATAGCCCCCTTAGCCCCCCCCTAGCAACGCCCCTGGCCGATGGCGAGACTGATGTTGAAAAGTGCGAGTTTTCACAGTTCGGGGAATGCGCTCATTTGCTGATTCTTTCTTCCCGAGTTTCTGTTGCTCTGTTCTGTTAGCTCCCCACATCTGGCGGTGCGCTGACCACCAGAGGCTGTGCTAGCGAGAAGCTGTGTGCATGGTGACATCTTTGCGTATGATGCCGCTGGCTTTGGTGCTGATGCACGCTTGCAGGGGTATGAGTCAATGAGTTTGCACTTTTTTTGGTTGCATTTGCAGAGAGTTTTGGACGGAGTGGGGGCTAGCATGGGCGTCTCTTCTCAAAGGTGCTAGGAGGTAACACGCTGGTAAGCAGAGTGCTTTCTCTATCTAGATGAGACAGTATCAGGGCATGGACAGTGCATCTGGTGTCTGGAAGGGAGGGCTTAACTTCCCACACAAGGGATCCTTAGTACCATGCTGGCTGTCAGAGCTTTATCTTGTCAGCTGTGGGTGAAGCCGTCGAGATACATGGAGAAGAGCCAGGGATGAATATGGCAGCGTTTGCTGTTGTTGGTGAGCAGCTTACATTCTGTCTTAGTGAGGTACAGTTTAAGGTAGGTGGTAAAGTTCTGTGTCTTAGTCATTGCATTCCAGTATTTACTTCACCACCCTTCCTTTGTAGCGTGTTCCACGCCCGTCCTCCATTCCACTCTTTCAAGGGGCACCTCCCCTTCACACGCCTGATTTCCATTACTCCATTTCGAAGGTATGCACCCCTGTGCTGCCTTGCTGCAAACACACACACTTAACTGAGGCGCCCTTGTCCTGAATTTACCTTCCCCTGATTCCTGGCAATGTTCCTGTGACAATCAACTTCCGGGGCACCAGTAGTCCAGGGATGAATATCTGGTTCTAAACCATCAATCAACCCCACACCTCTAGTACACCAGCAGGGATCCGAACAGATTGGAATATAAGTCATGGCCGGAACGGCGAGCTTGTCTCCGCAAGGTTGTGGATCGTTGGCTAGTTGCAACACAGCAAAAATACAATTATTAACCAATGATAAAAGGGACTATACAGTCAAGGGTGTATGAAAATATCTACTTTATTATTCTTACAACAGACAGTTCTGGCACACTAAAAAATATAACCCACAGTGTAAAGGAACACAGAGGACAGACAGTTTCACGAAGGAAAGGGATGTGCTCTGGATACTGACAGGAGGGTAGTCGGTAGCAATCAGTCTTAACTGTTCAAGGTTATTTGGTTTCAGAACCAGCGGAGCTAGGGATCGTAAACGTCACTAGGGGCCTTTGGAGAAGGACCAGGGGGACAGAACCACAATGTACCTAGTGCTTGAGATGTTCTTGGTGCTCGAGAGCATTGAGTCAGTTCCAGGATGCTTTGCAGCTCCTGTGACAGAGTTCAAGATGGGAGACAGCTGCGGGTATCAGGAGGCAGGCAGTTTGGCAAGCGAGGCTGGAGGGACAGCTGCAAGCTGGCCTACACGGCGGCTCGGGGTCAAGACAAGAATCGGTGTCTCTGTGCTTGTTGGTGGATCTGGAACGCTGATCGAGGCGCCTCAGACGGGTTTAGTGACTGCAGAGGGTGACAACAGTCAGTGGTGCAGCCAGTCGTGGTTCAAAGGCTCGACTGCCTCGAAAATGTCCTTAAAAGATGGATGCTGGTTGATGCTTGTGTGGCACTCCTCCTAGCTTCTTTGCATTGCTCATGGTGTCCGAGTTTCTGTCTCTGTTAAATCACATACTTCTCCCTCTGAAAGGGGTCCGCTCTGCAGGGTTTGCCTACGGTAAATAGTGGACCCAGACATGCCATTCACTGTCCTTCATAAAGAAGGGTGGGAGCTAGTTTGAAGTTGACAGATTGCATAGCAAAGAGGTGTGGGTTTCCCTGCCCATTGTTAAGTTCTGTGACCAGGCCTATTCGCAGGCCTGCTTCAATTAACTCTCATCAGTATGCACCGCCAACACACAGAACTTAGACAATAGAAAAAGGCGGGTCCATGAAGCCTTTCATATTTAATTAGGCTGGCCATGGGAGGAGGAAGGTGTTGCTCTTCTCCTCTGGATGTTTTGGTGCACCCCTCGCTGTCACCTATCAAATAAATGTGACATGGAGTACTGCGCCTGTAGACTGTGTCCCCCAGAATACACTGGACTATGGCCCTCATTACGACCCTGGCGGAAATCGAAAAACGATGGCGGAAATGCAATACCGCCATCGAATAGCGCTCTGTGCGAGTATGACCCGTCACCGTAAAGTACGATGCCATTAGCGACACCGCAGTGAACGCCAACGCTAACTGCACCAAGTACGCGCACGCGCGCCATGCCAAACCGTAATTACCACCATGGCGCAACGGTACGCGAATTCTGACCCTAGCGGACATGTACCTAACGCCATCAAGCATGGCGGAAAGTACCATTCCGCCATGGTGAGAAGTACGGCATCGCGAACCAACCGTAAACGGCCCTACTGAGTGCCTGTACACCACTCCCTGGCCACATTGCACAACTCCTCGTAGGTGCAATGAAGTCACACAATGCAACCAGTGAAATGTACAAGTCACCCATGCATGCCAACGAACAAAAGAATGTAGGGGCTCCAAGTGCCTTGTGAGTGGCCATCCATATTTGCCATGGCACCATTGCCGCACTGATGCAGCACAGGCATGTGAAGGTTCAAGTCCAGCAACATGAACAGAAAAATGAGACAAACAAAAACAGGCCCCCCCATCGACTGACACCAGTGTAAGGCAACATTCAAAGCAGTATCCTGAGTGAGACTGCACCAGCCCTGTACTCCTGCCAGTAAACAAACCAACCATCAGCATAAGCATGTACCACACAAGTTGGCAGAGTGACTGAGCAGCCAGGCTCATCTCAAGAGGGGCCAATGGGAGCTGCAGGGCACAGATGGCACGAATACAGAAGCTATTCCAATGGACATGACCTCAGTCTCCCTCCAAGAAACGCACGCAAACACAGGCACCTGTGACCAGCCATATTCTGATAATCACATCATTCCACCAATCCACCTGGCTGACCGGCATCTGTTACACAAAAGCTAATCCCCCGCCCCTGAGCATGACATCATTAAAACAGTCATAATGGCAGCCCCTATCCCTGACCTCACTGGGCTTCGTAGGCAAACGCGCCCAGTACAGTACCACGCAACTATACTCAGAAGCCGGAACCCAATGCAGATCTACTCACAATACATCACTCCACAAATAGGAATATGCTACATTACTTGCAAAGAAGAACGCTACACGGTTAATATCAGAATAGAAATTTAATGCACAACAAAATCACCAAGCCCATACAGCTATTAGGTCATGAACTCCAAAATATATTTCATTATTGTGGGCTGCATCCGCAATAAATGACCAGCTTCTTCTTGTGTGACGGCCTGTTCCTTCATGGTACACAGGGGCTACATTCACGTTCAAAAAGGCAACATGGAAGCGCCTAGAACCGCAGGGCCGTCCCATTAGGTAGGCACTAGTCCAGCTGAAAGGTCGATATGTTGCTCCTAGCCACTAGTACTGCGTAAGGGCATGTGGCCCATTGGCGATCGTCCCATAAGATCGTAATGGTGCTCCACTGATTAACACGAAGCAGCAGGTGTCGGGAGTAAAAGCCATCTGCAGGAGTGGCATACAGATGGCAGCGGCAAAAGGGGAGGAGATACCTGTCACCCAAATGAAATGAAAAAGAATAGTATGGGCATCAGAACTTCATTTGTATTACTCACTTCAATGATCACACTAAATCTACAGCCATATGCATGCTAGCCCACTCCAAAGGATTATTCCCACCCAAAAACCACTTGCGAATCATAACTATATAAATCGAGGTGAAAACACTATTACAAACGAGTGTTTGTGTGCATGCGTCTGTTAAAACAGAATCCATTAGATGGGATTAGTAACGTGCATAGACACAAGTGTTTGAAGGCGCGTCGAGACAGGGAGGGTTCAACAAGGGCAGATAGACGATGGTCCCACTATGGCAGCTCTGCATCACATAGCGCAGGGGAGGTGGATAGATTCCAAAAAGCCCTGTACATGGCAAACTCTCAATTAAATCATCTGTCCATGCATCCATACATCATTCCCTCATCCCAGTATGAAAACGCCTGATTTTATACTCACATAACATGTGAAATTTCCATTGAGTCTGTGCGTTATGCAGTCTGCAAAATCCACTGTGCTCCAGCCCGTAATTCCAGTGTTGTGAAGTAACATGTATTTGGGAACGTCCGGCCTCATCGTCCACTACGCTATTGCGCATCCCATACTATTCATATCAATCATTGCATTCTCGCCATGGCCCCTGTCCCAAGGACATTGAACAATAGAACGTTATATTTGCAGTCAGACCTGTGGGCATCTCCTCGCCGCTAGCTGAAAACCGAAAGCGCCGTCCTTCGAATTCCTCATTTGCAACATCACGTCGAAAAGGCATCTGTGACCCCTTGAAATCACAAATTCATCCATGTAGTGCGGCAGTGTGTGAAAATGGCAACTGGCTTCACTCACAAATGGGACGCCCCGCCCGTCGGTGAACCTCGGTACAGTGCTGCATGAGGGTCCACCGTTAATCGAGTACTACATTCCACTGACCCTTCACAAGTTTGTTCGCGACTGCAAAGATAGTATGTGAAACAATGGGACCATAGCAGAATGAACATATGAACCAATATTTCACTGCCATCGGGATTAAATACATGATTGTAATAGCAAGATGCCATGCGTCGAATTGCAGCGTTGTGTGCGGGACGTGCTCGCCCAAAGGGGATTGCAGCTTGCACAGGTGGAATGAATCACCACAGGTGGAGGCTATACAGCCTGAAAACACATAAATTGCACACCCAACCCCCTCCCACAACCACACCCACTCCAAAATGCTACCGGCAGGACTAGCGATGTTGGCCCTGGGGGACCTGATAGCACTGCAAGTACTCCAACTTCAAGAAGAAGACGAACACCAACTACTACAACAACCGGCCGCACAGAGGAGACGCAGGAGGAGGAGGAGGGCAAGGCAGGGCCAGCAAGGGTCGCCAGCACAGCCACTACCACCACGCAGGCAGCCCGCAATCCCACGCCTCCGAGCACATCCGTTCAACCTCACTGCTGAGCAGATCCATACCCTCTACCGTTTGGACCGGGACACCATAACCGCCATTGTGGACATGACACAGGCTGACCTTGTCAGCATGATAGATAGCCCAACCGCCATCCCACCCCTACTGAAGGTGGTGTCTGTACTCCACTTCCTGGCCACAGGCACCTACCAGCACACAGTCGGACAGTTGCATGGCATTTCACAGCCAGTGTTCTCACGGACACTATTGCAAGTGCTTGATGCCCTCCTGAAGCACGCAGACGACTACATCTCACTACCACGCTCGGAGCAGGAAATTACGAACACAAAAGTGGGATTCCATGCACTTGGCGGCATACCGGGTTGCATTGGTGCCATCGACTGCACCCATGTGGAATTGGTCGTCCCACATGCCATGGAGGCCCAGTACCGCAACCGAAAACAATTTCATTCTCTTAATGTACAAATGGTGTGTGACTCCAACAGGATCATTACACATTGTTGTGCCCGATTTCCTGGATCAACCCATGATTCTATGGTCTTGAGGAACTCTACAATACCACGCTACATGGAGCGACACGCAGGGAACAGATCCTGGCTACTCGGTGAGTCTCATTTCATGCATGATAATGTGGGGTATGTGATGCGGCAATGACCTGGCAGGAAGGGGGGGGTGCGTACGTAGCAATGTCATTCAACAAACATCCTTTATTGTCCACATACAGGTGATGCCGGGTATCCACTGAAGAGATGGCTCCTTACACCACTCCGGAACCCACAGAACCAGCATGAGGAGGACTACAACCGTGCCCACTCACGTACCCGTGTAGTCATAGAACAGGCATTCGGCCTACTGAAGACTCGTTTCCGCTGCCTCAGCAGGTCTGGCGGGGCACTCCTGTACCGCCATGAGAAGGTTGCAAAGATGGTCATGGCATGTGTCATGCTACACAACATGTGCGTACGTAGAAATGTGCCCATGCCCCCTGACGCAGAACTGCAAGCACCTGAAGATGGTCATGATGAGGGTGGGGATGTGGCAGCACCTCAAGGAGTCCGCGAGGCACAGGAGGGCCGTGACATTCATCAGATTCTCATAGATTCATGCTTCTAGCACTCACGCCTGGTGGCTGATACATGGACACGGGACTTGTGGCACTGTGTGTGTCTGGAACATGCACAATATGGACTGTACGCCTATAAAGGCCTCGTACAGAAAGATCAATGTCCACACATCTCATTGGATGATCGTGCATTGTTTATAGCATATGTGAAATTATGTTACACACCCCATCGACCCGCCACCCAAGTGAGCCCAACACACCCCCTCCACCCTCCTACCTCCCCCCCGAACACCAGTGTCCGAAGATGCTCATTGTCAGTGGGCAGACGCTATTGCAAGCCCCCTCTCCGGGTATCAGGGGCACCCCTGCCTGTGGAGCGCAGGTTCCTCCCAGATCTACGTTGGGGGCTGCCCTGGACGGAACTTGCAACGGATGATGTCTCTGCCTGCTCACGTCCATGCATGTCCCTATGGGGTTTGTGAGAGCTCAGTGAGCACACGGCGCACAGCGGCAAGTTCAGCACATACGTCTTTGGACGTCGCATGCAGTTCCCCCCTCAGGCTCTCGGTGCTTCTCTCCATTTGTGCCCTTAGTGTCTCTGTACTTCTCTCCATTTCTGCCCTAAGTGTCTCAGTTGATGTTTCTATGGCTGCCTTAGTACCCCCACATTCATCAGCATGGTCCTTGAGGAGCGTGGCCAGTTGCTGCTGTTGCACGATCACCTGGTCGAGGGACTGTTGCCTCTGCTGTGCCATGGCCATTTGCGGTGGTGTCACAGAGGGGCTGGTCACCTCATGTTGCCTTGCCACAGGGCTTGTGGGGGATGGCCAGTCGTCGTCTTGTGGGTGCCCCTGCGTGGTATCCTCATGGTGTACGGGATGGAACAAACAGGGGGATTGAGACAGGTCATGGATGGATCTTACTTCGACATCCCCGTTTTCTGTGTCGGAGCATGCTGCCATTAATGCAGTGTCACCTATGGTGCTGCTGCCACCAGAAGCAGTGCCTTCTGTGGCATCCATTGGGGGGACCTGTGGTGGTGCTGTTGTGGGCATGCTGGCTGCTGGGGTGCCTGTTGAAGTTCCCTCCTGTGTGCTGCCACTTGATTTGTGCTGCTGCCGTGTCTTGATCCGTGCAGCTGAGGTGGAGGGTCTTTGGCCGTTGGTCTTGGCCCTCTTTGCAGGTGTGCTGGTAGGGGTGTCCTGGAGCTCGTCGTTTGAATCGGACCCTGTGGTGGAGTAAAGGAGGGCGAGCGTTATTAATGGGTCTGTGGAAATTGGAATGGCAATGTATCACATGCATTGGGGTGGTACCTGAGTGTGATTTGGGTCGGGGCCTTGGAGGTGGTTTCATTTTTGTGTGGATTGAGGATGCAGTTGTTTTGCAGCCTGCAGTTAGGGTGTGCCTGCTGCACGTGTAGAGGGTGTTTTTAGGATTTTTAATTATTTATGTATTTAATGTGACTTTTAAAGTGCGCTATCAGGCCAATGTATGTGGACGTTCTCCTGGACATGTGTTTCTGTTGCACTATGTGGACACATGGTACTTCACATGATTGGACATTGTGGATTTAGCATTGTTTTATTTGGCCCACCTACCTGATTCTTCGGATGTCTGCACTCCTTTCTCCATCCCTCCGACTCCCTCTATACTCTCCATTCCGATGGTGGAGGCACAGATTTCTTCCCAGGGGGTCAACTTGATTGGTGATTCCGATCCTCCCCCGCTAGCTGTGGCAATGTTACGGTTGGCGGATAGTATGCTCCGTACGCGTATCCGCAAGTCGTCCCATCGCTTTCTGCATTGCTGTGGGTTGCGGGGTGCGGTCCCCACCGCACTTACCCGCTGTGCCACCAGGGCCCATATGGCCTTCTTGTCCGCAAGTGCCGTCCTGATCATTTGCGTCGAGAAGACGACGGCAGCATTCTCCTGGAGGGTCTCTGTGAGCACGGTGAGTTCCTCACGGGAGAAGTGGACCTGCCGCTTGCGGTCGCACGCTTTTTTCGCTGCTTTTCCCATTTTTATTGCTTTCACTAGGGTGGATGACGGATTGGGATGAGTCTCAGGGTAGTATTTTTAATGGTTGTGTGGAAATTCGGATTTTATAGGTGTACGGCGTGCTGTTTCCCGTTCCGGGACCATGTTTTTACTTCCGTTTCCGTATATTTACGGTCACCGTACTTTCCGATTGCCGCTCATTGCGGTGACCGCTAAGATGGGTGGCGGAATTGCACCTAGGGCGCCGTACGGCGGCGGTGAGGGCCGTTTTGGGGACATTTCCGCCATCGCGGACTTTGCACTTCCGCCATGGCGTAGTGCTCGTGCCCGATGGGTCGGAATTAGCCGCACTTTGCTCCGTCGTGCAATGGCGGAAACGCTATTTACGCTATGGCGGTCAGGTCAGTCACTTTCCGCCAGGGTCGTAATGAGGGCCTATGTGTTTGATGTGCGGCGAGCATTAGAAAATGTTTGAGGATTAGCCCCACATGTTTTCGGAGGTTGATCTTCCACCATTCCTTTTCATTTAAATAAAATATTAAAAAACAGGCGAGCGCACACTCCCTGTGCGAATGGTCAAATTTCTCACATGCCCCCAGGCCTCAACATGTGAACTACCACCTTACTGAGGGTCTGGTACGTCATCAAGGTGAACGTTCCTGGCTGTGGCCATCTGTATTTCCATGCTGGGAGCCTGGCTTGTGCTGGATGTCCATATCTAATCCATGTAGGGATATGGCCCAACACAAAAGCTTAGGGTTCTCCACTTGCATGGCCATTAACCATCGTAGAGGGCAGTGCTCTGTCTGGATTGTAAAGTGAGACCCAAAGATGTAGGCCTTCAGCTTCTTTATGGCCCACACAACCACATATGCCTCTTTTTCTATGACAGCCCAATTCCTTTCTTTTCTTGTGAACCGCCTGCTAATGTAGGCAACAGGTTTCTCTACCCCTTCAGAGATCAGCTGTGCTAACACAGCTCCAATCCCAAAATCACAGACGTCTGTCTGGATAATGAACTCTTGACCATAGTCTGGCACTTTTAGAACTGGGGCTCTGTACAATCCATCCTTTAAATCCAGAAAGGAGGTTTGACAGGCGGGGTTCCAAGTTACCTTCTTCGGCATCTTCTTGGAAGTTACATCATTCAGGGGCATGGTAATGGTCCCCTACCCCTTGATGAACGACTGGTAATACCCGTGAGATCTAAAAAGGCTCTCCCCTGCGTCTTTGTGGTGGGGATGTCCCACTCCTTCACAGCCTGTACCTTCGCTTTGCGAGGTTGTTTCTTACCTCCACCAACCAGGTGGCCTCGATAAGTCACGGTACCCTGCGCTATCTGGCACCTGGTGGCCTTGATAGTCAGACCTGATTTCTGCAGTGCCTGAAGCACTTGTTTCAGGTGGGATAAGTGATCATCCCAGGTGTGGCTGAACACAGCATTGTCATTTAAATAGGCGACACTGAAGCTTTCCAGAACAGACAAAACCTGGTTAACCATCCGCTGAAAAGTGGCAAGAGCATTCTTCAATCCGAAGGGCATCACTGTGAACTGATAATGTCCTTCCGGGGTTGAAAATGCTGACCTCTCTCTTGCTCCATCTGTCAAGCCGACCTGTCAATAACCTGCCATGAGGTCAAAGGTACTCATGTATTTGACAGTGCCGGGGGAATGGGTTGAGCATCTGTCTTTGTGACAGAATTGAGCCCCCAGTAGTCCACACAAAATTAAACTTCAGTCTTCCCACCACTGGTCTTTTTACGGGCCAGTACCACTAGGCTAGCTCAGGGGCTGTGGGATGGCTCTATCACTACTAGGGACAACATCTTAGAAATGTCCTCCCTGATCTATTGTTACTCTTCACCGGCTTACTGTCTCCAGTGTCCACATCATGGGTGCACCAATCTGTGCAACCAGGAGCCAGTGAAAACAGACCAGCAAACTGTCACAGTAAATGGCGACAGTCCATTAGTTGCTGTTCTGACATGGCCGTTGCAAGGTTGACACCTTCAAATGACCCCTCTGTGGCTTCAGTGTGGAAGAGGTCTAGAGAGGGGATCGGTCTCCTCCTCAGTCTCCCCACCAGTCACTAATGCCATGACCAAGTCATCCCGTCTATGATGGGGTTTTAGCTGGTTGACGTGAAAGACCCTGCACATCTGTTTAGGTCCTTTCACGTCACCTCACTGACCTTTTCCAGCACACAGTAAGGCCCAGTCCACTTGTCTTGAAGGGCACTGGGTTTGACAGGCTCCATAATCCACACCCACTGGCTTGGAGAATAACGGTCACTCTGGCCTTCTGGTCGTGCCAGTGCTTCATTAGCTCCGGGCTGGCCTTTAGGTTCTTTGTCGACTGTTCTATGTACCTTGCAATTCTAGACAGAAGGTCAAGTACATTTTTGATGCATTTAGATCTACACTGGGACAGACTTATGCCTTTTGATGCAAGCTCTGTAGAACCTGCAGAAGACCAGCTA
Source organism: Ambystoma mexicanum (assembly GCF_040938575.1). Taxonomy (NCBI): domain Eukaryota; kingdom Metazoa; phylum Chordata; class Amphibia; order Caudata; family Ambystomatidae; genus Ambystoma; species Ambystoma mexicanum. The sequence continues at coordinate 269,732,367 of NC_090927.1, read as the reverse complement.
CAAAATACAGACTAAATAAGCAGCCTAATAGTAAGTGAAGGGGCGCTTATTACATTTTATTATATCTTTCAAGAGTAGGACATGTGATATAGAGTGGCTTTTGAATTAGACACTGACTGGAGCCATTTTTTGGGTTTTTCTCATTTCTCTCGCTTAGTTTGTCCCCTGATGCATATTTGAGCCACGTGTCCCATCTGAAGGGTACAGTGGAAATATTGAAGGAATCTTATATATTTTTTCACCTCTATCTAACGCAGGTAAGAGGACCTTGTTGGTGGTGGTAAAAGAATTATCTATACGCAATATACATTCTCCCTCGCTGAAACAGTATCCTTTATGTTTACCCAATTTTTCTAGAATAGAAGACATTTGGAGAGATATTCCCAAAGAAAAGGAAATCTCGTCTTTTTCCCCTTTTGGTTACCATCTGGTGGTAATTCGCCGTCTGTGGGACGTCGTCACCACAGTTTGGAAGGTATGTAAAAGTGAAGCATACGTATCCCCCTTGGTGGATCGGGGGTGTCACTATCGGAGTCTATTTATAAGATTTCTACGATAGTAGATATGTGCAAATAAAAATAAAAACCCTAATAGGTTGTCTTTAACCCACAGGATTTACAAATCACTGAACACATCTGACAAAGAAAATAAGTGATAGGAAAGAAGACTATCACGGTTATAGAAACACAAGTAACGAAATACCCCTGATGAATGTCCTACATATATGTGTGTTTAGGGACAGAAACTTGTGCAAGTAGGGTCTAGGAAACAATCAGAAAATCAGTGTGTGATAAAAAAAGAAATACAACGCCAATGTGAAGTTTCACATGATGTTGATCTAGTGATTAAGAGAAGTAACCCACAGTATGTGTTTATGCTTGTGTCTTGTTTTGTGAAAAATTTGTTTTCATGTTTTTATGGAGTTTTATGTAATGTGATCATTTTATGAGTACTATTATCTATGTGTTTAATAAAAAGACATTTTAAGGTTTATAAGAGAAGTTTGGGGTAATAGATACACCTTTTTCAGAGGAAATCGTGGTTTTTAGACACATATCAACATACCTTCTTTTTTGGAGAATATATAGCTTAACCGTGTGGTAAGAAGCGTATGATCCCCCTCTACACGGTCCAGGCAGATTGAGAACAGTGTATTTAGAGACCCTTTGGTCTCGGTGGTCCATAGTCTAATAATTATTCCCTTGTCTTTTCTATTTTTTTGGGTATTACAACAGGATACGTTTGTAACGTTTGGGGGCATTATAGAGTGATGGCCTCCCAATCTGAAAAATGCTTAGCATACAATGATGAATATGTGCGCAAATTGATGGAATAATTACCAATAATGAGCCTTGATAAAGATCTAGACATTCTGAACAAAGACGATCAATGGGATGAACTTGCCCAATTAAGGAAGAGATTAATAAGAACCGAACTTCATGCCATTATCATGTTAGAATATGTCAAAAATCAGGCACTACCACAAGGACTGATTGTGAAAAATGAACCAAGATTATTCTTGGACAACAATGACTTCACACTTAAATGGAGTTATATCTCCAATAAATGCGGTCGAGATTGGCTAATCTTAATAATAGAGACAGCACAGGAAACTGCAAAGAAAATTGAAATCGATCTGAAGTCATTAGAAGAAGAAATCAAAAAGAAATTTGAGGTGGAAGCGTTCAAGAGTAGTTTAGAAAAACATTTGAAAGAAATGCAAGATTTCAAGACAGAGACAATCATAGAGAGAGTGAAACGAATGAAAAAGGATATACAGACCTTCACACATGAGAAGGCTTTCGTATATACTGATAAAGACCACAAATTTGGAGATCCTAAACCAGGGCTATATCCCAACCAAAAACAAAACCGTAGAGTCCGCTTCAGAAATACCTCCTATAGTTCAAGTGGTGGCTCGGAGGATAATGAAGAATACAACAGAAGGGGTGGTACTAATGGTGAAGGAGACAATAGATCTAATCGAGCACGTGGCACAAGAGGTAATAACCGTGGAAAAAATGGACAAAGACAGCCTTTTTTAGAAAGAGGCGATGCTCAAAGACAGTGGGCTCCAGACCGAATGCAGACCCGGAGCCACAGGGGTTGGTAGTTAATCGTTCCTCCATATCTCTCACAGATAAAGAAATATCGGTTCTAAGCAAGGGTTTAAATTTTGTAATATCAAAATATCATAATCCTTTTGAATTTAGAATTGAGTTCCAACAGTTTATGAGAAAAGTCCATCTCAAAGAGTTTTTCATGGAGAATTCCTTCGGTGAAAATAGCAACCATAGTGGCCTTAGAAACCCCTCCACTTTTTGCGCTCCATCCTCCTCGTACTCTCCGGAGTCCATTGTTTTTGAAAAAAAAGTGCTAGAAGAGGTTAGAGCTCTGGAATCCAAAGGGGTTCCAAAACACTCAAATTTGAGTAAAAATGAACAAGTCATCCTTAAATCTCCTGGCACCAATCAAAACATTGTCATCCGTCAGGCGGATAAGGGAGGAGCCATAGTAGTGTTAAACAGAACTGATTATGTAGCAGAATGTCTTAAACTCCTTTCAGATACCAACCACTATCTGAAAATTGATAGGGATCCTAGCGAGGAACTATCGGTTATTATCAAAGACAAAGTCATTAAAGCTATAGATATGAAATTTATCAGCAAACATGAAGGGGATTTCCTTATGAGGAACAATGGCAGAGTACCTATTATTTATACGTTGCCGAAGATTCATAAAAGCTTGGAAAACCCTCCGGGTAGACCCATTGTCTCGAGTATTAACTCCCTTTTAGAACCCCTATCCAAATATGTTGACTTTTATCTTAGACCTTTCATACCCATTATGAGGAGCTATGTCAAAGATACAACGGATGCCATTAATAGGATAGAGGGAAATGTGTTTGATCCCGACGTCAATCTATTAATATGTTTGGATATACAAGCCCTTTATACCAACATACCACAACGTGCCACGCTAGAAGTGGTTGAGGAAACACTTCTACAAAGGGAGGACGACCACCCAGTTCCCAATTCTTTCATCAAATGGTGCACAGAGATGGCACTCACTAATAATTTTTTCCAGTTTATGGGCCAATTCTACATGCAAGTGGAAGGTACTGCTATGGGAGCCGCTATGGCTCCCAATTTAGCAAACCTTTATGTCAACATGTTCGAGGAGACTGTCATCTATCGTAGCTTAAACCCATACCAAAATAACATTCTGTGCTGGTTGAGATACATAGATGATATCTTCATTATCTGGAAGGGAAGCAGGGATGAAGCCAAGCAATTTCTTACTTGGGTGAATGAACAAAACAGATATCTAAAATTCACTATGAATATGAGTAACATTCTAGTTAATTTTTTAGATATATCTATATACCATCATCAAGGTGTCCTGCTGATCAAACCCTATACCAAAGATACAGATAAAAATGCTCTCCTCCATTTCAATAGTCACCATGCTCAACATGTTAAGACTAACTTACCGTTTGGACAATTTTTACGTATTAAAAAAACAGCAGTACAAATGAATCCTATGAAGATGGGGCTAACAAACTGATTGAGAAATTAACCAAGCGAGGCTATCCTAAACGATTAGTGAAGGACGCAGCAAGAAGGGCATTCAATAACAACAGGGAGGCCCTCTTAGACCAACAACTTCACAGAAATCGAGAGAATAAGGAAACCCATCTGGTATTTGTGAACACCTTTAGTAACCTATCCTATAAGATTAAGGGCATTATAAACAGGAATTGGAAGAAAGTGATGACTAAAGAATGTGCAAAACCCCTCATAGCGTTCAAAAAAAGCACCACGATACGCAATCTAGTGATGAGAAACGAGATAGGCAGCACTAGAATAAGGGAACCCCAACAGACAAGATTATGGGATCTCCCACCAGTAACAGGGCACCATCCGTGTGGAAATTGCACTATGTGCGCAGACCAGAAAAACAACAACAGTAGACTTAGGTCTTGAAAGGGAATGGAAGATTATTGAACATACCAATTATAATACAGAAAATGTGGTATATGTTATCAAATGCCCATGTCAATTGATTTACATTGGCCAAACAATGAGAAAATGTAAAACGAGAATGATAGAGCACAAAAGCTGCATCAGAAACAGGGTGGCTCAAGCACCACTAGTAAAACACTTTGTGGAAAACAATCACAAATATAGTGGTTTCAATTGGACCATCCTAAAACACATAAGAGGCAAAACACAAGAACAAGTAAACAAAAAATTACTAAGCCTTGAACAGAAACTTATTTTTTTGACCCAGAGCCATATCCATGGACTCAATGATAATATTGAATGGCATAATGCCTACATGGGATGCATGTTTTTGTTGCTCAGTCTACCCGTTCATGACACCTTATGTAATAGGCATTTTGTTTTACCCGTACCTTTTCCTTCTGTTGGAAAGTGATGTGGGTGTACTTGCTGGAGCTGTTTACTCTTTCTCGCCCCCACTAGTAGGGGTGTATGCATGTATTGTCCTTTTTCTTTGTTTGCACTTGTGGGAGCATCATGACATGGTTCACAGGCACTCTATGGTTCCCATACAAGCAGTGAGGTCTTGACGGCATGCGTCGCGGCGTGATGGCGTCGTCGCGCACATAGCGTGATGACGTCATCGCGTAGATAACGTGATGACGTCGTCGCGTATACAACGTGATGACGTCATCACATACGCACATATGGCCATATTTAAAAAAGAACGGCCATCCTGCTATCGCTTTTGGCGAGCAGGGAAACTCATGATCGATGGAGGGATCCCAAATTGAGGTAAGCTGGAGAAATGAAACCTAATACTACCTTAGGGTGTTTAAAAGGCGAATTCTTTTGGGGCTTAGTGTAATTATGGAATGATGTAGCCCAAATACTAAAATGGAATACATTTTTGATGTATTTAGATCTACACTGGGACAGACTTATGCCTTTTGATGCAAGCTCTGTAGAACCTGCAGAAGACCAGCTACAAAATACAGACTAAATAAGCAGCCTAATAGTAAGTGAAGGGGCACTTATTACATTTTATTATATCTTTCAAGAGTAGGACATGTGATATAGAGTGGCTTTTGAATTAGACACTGACTGGAGCCATTTTTTGGGTTTTTCTCATTTCTCTCGCTTAGTTTGTCCCCTGATGCATCTTTGAGCCACGTGTCCCATCTGAAGGGTACAGTGGAAATATTGAAGGAATCTTATATATTTTTTCACCTCTATCTAACGCAGGTAAGAGGACCTTGTTGGTGGTGGTAAAAGAATTATCTATACGCAATATACATTCTCCCTCGCTGAAACAGTATCCTTTATGTTTACCCAATTTTTCTAGAATAGAAGACATTTGGAGAGATATTCCCAAAGAAAAGGAAATCTCGTCTTTTTCCCCTTTTGGTTACCATCTGGTGGTAATTCGCCGTCTGTGGGACGTCGTCACCACAGTTTGGAAGGTATGTAAAAGTGAAGCATACGTATCCCCCTTGGTGGATCGGGGGTGTCACTATCGGAGTCTATTTATAAGATTTCTACGATAGTAGATATGTGCAAATAAAAATAAAAACCCTAATAGGTTGTCTTTAACCCACAGGATTTACAAATCACTGAACACATCTGACAAAGAAAATAAGTGATAGGAAAGAAGACTATCACGGTTATAGAAACACAAGTAACGAAATACCCCTGATGAATGTCCTACATATATGTGTGTTTAGGGACAGAAACTTGTGCAAGTAGGGTCTAGGAAACAATCAGAAAATCAGTGTGTGATAAAAAAAGAAATACAACGCCAATGTGAAGTTTCACATGATGTTGATCTAGTGATCAAGAGAAGTAACCCAGAGTATGTGTTTATTCTTGTGTCTTGTTTTGTGAAAAATTTGTTTTCATGTTTTTATGGAGTTTTATGTAATGTGATCATTTTATGAGTACTATTATCTATGTGTTTAATAAAAAGACATTTTAAGGTTTATAAGAGAAGTTTGGGGTAATAGATACACCTTTTTCATAGGAAATCGTGGTTTTTAGATACAAATAAACATACCTTCTTTTTTGGAGAATATATAGCTTAACCGTGTGGTAAGAAGCGTATGATCCCCCTCTACACGGTCCAGGCCGATTGAGAACAGTATATATACAAGTACATAGTCCACCACATCTCGTGTAGGGGATGAGAGTTTGCTTTTACATCCCTCTTTCACTAGACTGAGGGTACCTCATACAGGGTGTCCAAACAGAAGCTCAATGGGGTTAAACCCTTTTCCGTTATGTGGCACCACCCTATAGGTGAACAGAAGGCATGGCAGGAGAATATCCAATTTTCTCCTCAGGTGCTCTTCTAAGCCATCTATCATGCCTTTCAGGGTCTTGTTGAACAGGACAACAAGCCCAATTGTTTATGGATGGAAGGATGAAGAGAACCCACTCCACACTCTTCCCACATGCCCTTCATATATTCCAAAATGAAGTTTGAAACCCTCTCAGAAACGACTTCCTTGGGGAATCCAACATGGGAAAATATCCCAACCAGAGCCTTTGCAACCACAGGGGCATTGATGCTCCTCAGAGGGACAGCCTCAGGGTATTTTGTGGCGTGGTCCACCAGCACCAAGATATATCTGTTCCTTGAGCTGGTTTAGGGATCCAAAGGACCCACAATATCCATGCCCATTCTCTCGAAAGGCCGCCCAACCAGGGGTAGTGGAATTAAGGGGGCCTTTGTGGCACCACCTGACTTGCCAGAAGCTTGACAAGTCGGACAGGACCAGACAAATTCCTTAACCTTTATGCCAAACTGTGGCCAGTAAAAGTGCATAGACAACCGTTGTGATGTTTTAGTCACTCCCAAGTGACCCGCTAAAGGAATTTGGTGAGCCAAATCCAAAAGGAACTTTCTGTGGCACTGGGGAATCACCAACCTTCTGGTGCCCTCGCCCTCAGAGTCTTTTGGCTCACTGTGCAGGAGTCCATCCTGCCAGTACACTTTGAACAGTCCATGGGCATCACCCATAGCCTGCTCCTCTGCCTGCTTCGGCAGGCCCTGCCTGAGTGGGACACTATTTCTGGGCTGTGAAGAAGTCAGTCTGACCTGGGCCCCTAGCTGATGCAAACTCCCCCAGCTTCTGCAGACCCTTCAGATCTGCGCCCACCAAGTCTTCCACCTCAGGTTCCTGCGCTGTGCCAGGCAACTCTGAAGTCACTAAATCCCCTGCTACCAAAGTAGCATCCTCAGTTGCTACTAGCCTCTCTCCTGCAGGAGTAGGTGACTCAGAAGTCCATGTAACTATACTAGGGGCTACCGGCCACGCCAGTCCTTCCAACAAGTGTTGTGGAAGCACTCCAGGGCCTAAGGCTCTGACAGTGTTCAATCTGGAGGGCCTGCTTCAATTAACTCTCATCTGTATCCACTGCCACCACACAGAACTTAGACAATAGAAAAGGGCAGATCATGGAGCCTTTGATATTTAATTAGGCTGGCCATGGGAGGAGGACAGTGTTGCCCTTCTCCTCTGGATGTTTTTGTGCATCCCTCGCTGTCAGCTGTCAAATAAATGTCACAGGGAGTACTGTGCCTGTAGGCTGTATCTCCCAGAGTACACTTGACTATGTGTTTGTTGTGCGTCGAGCATTAGAAACTGTGTGCGGATTAGCCAGACACATTTTTGGAGGTTGATCTCCCTTCATTCCTTTTCATTTAAAAATTTTTTAAAAAACAAGCATGTGCACCCTCCCCGTGAGGATGGTCGAATTCCTCACAGTTCACTCTTCTGATTCTATCTGCCCTCTACGGTCCTTTTTAAGCACACGTCAGATGCCATGTTGCCTGAGTTGCTTCCCGCATTGCATTGAAAAACCTTTTCTGCAATTGCTGCACAGTAGAAAACCACATTAAAGACAGGTAACAAGGGCTGGAAACAATGTTTGGATCAGGGAGAGCTAGGCCTTGAATTAGTGGATGTGTTACTGTCGGCAGTTTCTGTTAGAGTTGTGAATTGAATGTGTATTGGTAGATGTGGTTGTCTTAGCTGGCGAGTATGGTTTCTATAGGCTACATATAGATCTTGAAGATTATGGATAAGAGGCCTGCGGGGCTCATAGCTGAGGGGAGATAAGATGATCTGGAGTTATAACTGTTGACAACCTACTGGTGATCTTTGTAGGGGATGAGGCAGCAGAGAACATTCTCTGCAACGCCTGTGTGGTTGTGAAATATGGTGATGAGGGCCTTATGGTATTACTGTGTCAAAGGCTGAAGAGAGATCGAGGAATGCCAGGTTGGTTGGCGTGTCCAACATCGATTGTCTACTGCATGGATGGTGACTATCATCATGCAGTCTTCATGCAGTCTTTTATGAAATCATTAATTGAATAATAGTCAATTTCAACCTTTTTCATTGCTCTGCAGTGTCTGTTTCTATGGTTTAAGCATATTGTTATACCAACGTCATGGTTGCATTCCACTACTGGTGTTCCAGGTTTTAGGTAACCCTTGATTTATTGGCAAGGCTAAAGTTGTGCTGTGTGATTACCCTTTCTTTCCTTGATTTAGCCTTTTTTTCAGTGGGTGTGATAATTGCTAGCGTTCTCTGGGTCTTGAGATGGACCATCTTCTACAGATAAACGGGTTCTGAGGTTTCTGGTAGGGGCATGTTGTCCTGTACGCTATGCTCACAGAATAGATGCTTTCATAGGTCTTTTATCTGTCAACTGCTCCTGATGTTTTGCTGAGTAATTTGCATTGACAAGGTATAGAGTATGCAAGAACGTTTGGATTCTAAAAGTGCTCCAACCATAACCGAGCCTGGACTGTAATGATTAATGTTGTGAGGTCAACATCAGTTCCCGTGTTTGGCCAACTGTTTGTGTGCCACCTTTAACAAGTTATGTGAATGCCAGTGGAGCCATGACCTCTTGTGGTTTCTCAGGGATGAAGTCCCCAAAGTAAGACTTCTTCAACCAGTGTTTGCAAGCGTGATTCAAGTTCAAGGAAGAACTTAAGGAATAAGTAGTTGTAGACTGGCATGCAATATTTCGACAATATCAGTAGAGTGTATTAGAGATGACCCTGCAGCAATCCACCACAAAAGATTTTAATCTGGGGTCTGAGTTCTCTGTTAACAGGAAGTCCTCTGTGAACACATCATCACTCTACCTGTTACCTTGCATTGCAAATGCGTTTGTAAAGTGATGGGAGCCAATCATCCAGGGGCAGGACTCAGTTCCTTCTTATCAAGGTTCTGTTTGGATCATTGTATGCAAATTGATCGTAAAATATAGGTAATGGGTGTTCAAGGCATGTTAATTTGTTGAACAGATTTGCATCAGGTACATTATAAATAGTGTTTTTTCGGGATCGTGTGATTGTTCATGAACATGGGGCACCAATTAAATATTGACCTAATTCTGTAACCTGGCCCAAATGTTATGGGATTTCTTTTGGGTGTGAATGGCTGAAAGATCTCTGGTTTCCCTCTCGTTGGATTGTTTTGGACCACTTGGGACGACTTAAGATAGCTTGTCTCATGCAGCAAAGCATTAGTGGCGTCTGCACAGGATTGATTAAACCCTTTTCTGCTATTTAGGGCAAATTAAAACAAATAATTAAATAATTGAGGTTCATACCAAAGATAAAAATGTGTAACAGTACAATTCATTTCATTTCAACAATAGATGAAATGAAATAAATCACTTAATGGCACCGAATAACACTTCCTACAGAAGCTCTTACAAGTCAATTCAATTCGAACCCCTCAACAATTACTAGATGTAATTACCTAAATTAGTGGATAATTTAGCCGAGGGCAGGAGAGAGAATCAATCACTTCAGACGTTCATTCTTGGTTAAAATCCCTGCTGGCCCAGGCTCTCACTGGAGTTATTGTAAATCAGCACCAATAATGAGGGGACGATGACGCAAACTCCCTAACATTTAATAAATTCTCCGGATGCTGCAGTTGTCCCAAATTGTACCCTTCCTCATGCATTTCCATGAAACCCAAGCTAGCCGCAATGGGGGAAAGTAAGATACTGGGCTGTCGGCTCCCTGGATGTGCATTATAACACACCCATAGCATGTATTATTCACTGAACAATAAGAGTTAACATTGCCTGCCTTCGTGGAAAGAATGCCCCACCTCATGAAATACAGATCCCTGTATCTGCCGGCAGGCCACCAATATGGACCAGTATGGAACTCTGGATCAAAAGGAAACCCTTTCAAGGGGGACAGTAGTCAGCGAAGAGCATACTTATGTTTCAGACATCGTCAAAGAAGGACATGCCAATTGTTTGAAATGCTGTGTCCCATGTACTACCTCGAAGAATCAAGAGCAATACAAACACAACCTAGAATAGCCTTATAGACTGAAGGAATGGTGGTTATCGTGGGATAATGACCTGCCTCCAAGTTTTAGCCAGAGGAAAAGCTGAGAGTTGGGAAGGGTCTCTAGGCCAAGCTTTAATGACCCCTCCCAAGGTCTGTAAGGCTATTACCACATGGTGGTACGAGCAATACATGCTTTAAGGTTTTCGTGGGCAAGTAAAACATGGTGCATTTAGAGTGAGTAAAGAAAACAGACCACTGTGTTACGACCTTAATGTGGTTTTATTTTGTAGTTTTAAAAAAAAACACGGTTCTCTTCATAAGCTAAGCATTTCAATTGCAAATTTGGTGAACTGGACTGGTTTAACATGAGCCTGCATTAGGTGCTAGGTAAAAGTAAACAGTTTCTCTGTAAGAAAGTGAAAGCATTTTCCAATGTTTCCTATTTCTCTTTAGTGTGTTCAATAGCAAGTTGCAGCAAAAAAAAGTTCCTGCCTGAGAAGAATCGTCTTGTTGAAACAAAATCTTGCCTGGAAATTGCATTGCTTCCCCGTCTGCCTCTGAGGACAGAATGTCCAGAATGCAGTCAATACCAGTAGTTATTGACTGCTCTCTAAACATTCTGATTGGCTGAGAGTAAGTCAATAACGATCTGAAATATATTGTATCTGCAATCACAAAGTCTAAAAAGAAGTCAAATGTAAATAGTATTTTATATTGCACCACTTGCCACCATTGTGGTCTCCCAGCAGTGATCCTTGCCCACGGGTTGGCGAATTGTGCCCCTGCCTGAGGTATCAAGACCGGAGGGTGAGCAGAAGACAAGCAGAACTAGTGAAAGGGTACAGGAAGTAGGAACAGATAAAGACAAACAGAACATTGTGTGTGTGGTACGATGGCATAGGCAGAGTGTTTGTTTACGCTCGGAAGCCTGCGTGCTAACCCGAGCAATGTTAGGCGAGGAGGTGTAAGCCAATGTAAGGTTGCAACCCGCTGGACGAGAATATTGGCAAACTATCAGTACTCACGTAGCAAGTACTGGTAGCTCGTGAATGGGTGTGTTTTGGACTTGAGATGTGCTCAGTCCTTCCATTGATGTGTGGGGGCTTGTTTGGGACTCAGGCTTGGTATCGCTCACAGTCCAAGCATAGACCACTCTTCCTGGGACTGGCACGCCTAGGCTTCCACAGGAGGCAGTGGCTGGGCTCATTATCAAATGCACATCTATTGGGAAGGCCAATTTCTCTAGAATTAAAATTGAAATTAACAAATTAAGCTACAGCAAAGATTTTGGGGAACACAGTTCACCTGTATTTTGGGGAGCCACAATATGCGAATCAGAAAATCCAGGCTAAAGTTCGTCCAGTTTAATTTTCTTTCTAATTCGTACTAGACTCCTGTAAAAATTGCTCAACGCCAATTTATCAGACCATTCAAGATATCTTGATACCTGATCACACTATGGGACTTGTCATGACTTTGCCAATTCGCCACTAGAATTAACTATCTGTAGGCTACCTTCGGATAAGAGTATTACACCAGAATCAGTATCCTAACTTGTCATCTTACCAATATATGCTTTTGCATTCCATTCTGAAAAGGTGGGGCATTCTGCATTGGAGGTTGGACATTGTTATTAGGTGTGAAGCCCCATCTAAACCCCATTTGCCCTGCTGAACACTAGACTGTTGCATTTAGAAGGGATATATTAAAGCAGATTCTACTAATTGCTCCTTTTCTTTGTCTTATTTCCTTCCTCTTTGCTTCTGCCTTCTCTCCCCCTCTCCGCTGCTGATGTCTTGGCTGATACTGAGACTGCACGGGTTACCTGGCCACCCATCTGTTCTCGGGCCCAAGCCCTGCCAGTGCACGCCTGCACTGCCTCCCTGGCAACCACTGCACCTGGGGACTGTTTTGTGTATCCCTATCCCTACAGTCCCCCACCAGCACTTATGTCTGCACTCACCCTGCACTTGCCACCAGCTGGCCGCTCTTTTATTTATCTTGTTATTTTATTATCCCATGTACTGCACTTTCCCCTCCACCCCCCGCACTTTCCTTTCCCCCTTCCCTTGCGCGATCTGAATGACACTTGGCCTAGTAAGATAGTTGTCTGCCTTCCCTTGGTTCCCCCTCCCTTGCCTCGTCGCGCCTTGAAACACTTGTGTATAGGCGCGTTATACATGCCATATCATATCACTTTTGCTGTAAAACATGCGTTTCTCAGACTTTAGTGGTTTTGCTTCCAGTTAGCAGTGCTCTTCTTGCTGCTTTCACTCTCTTGTACTGCCACCAGTGTGCAGTGCCTCGGCTCCTAGGCTCCGGTGCCCTTAGCAAGGCTTCATGTCATGTGTGCCATTGTCATTGCTCTCAAACTGCAGTGATCTTGCTCCCAGTCTGTAGTGCCCTTGCTCCCTGTCCTCAGTGCTCTTGCTCCCAGTACACAGTGCTCTTGCCCCCAGTCCACTGTGCCCTTGCTCCCAGTCTGCGGCGCCCTTGTTCTCAAACTGCAGTGATCTTGCTCCCAGTCTGTAGTGCTCTTGCTCCTGGTCCGCAGTGCTCTTGCTCCCAGTGCACTGTGCCCTTGCTCCCAGTCCTCGGTGCTCTTGCTCCCAGTCTGCGGTGCTCTTGTTCCAAGTCCGTGGGGCTTTTGCTCGCAGTCTGCAGTGCTCTTGCTCCCAGACTACAGTGCTCTTGCTCCCAGTCCTCAGTGCCTGTGCTCCCAGTCCTCAGTGCCCTTGCTCCCAGTCCTCAGGGCTCTTCCTCCCAGTCCTCAGTGCTCCCAGTCCTCAGTGCTCTTGCTCCCAGTCTTCAGTACTCTTGTTCTCAGTCCTCAGTGCCTGTGCTCCCAGTCCTCAGTACTCTTGTTCCCAGTCATCAGTACTCTTGTTCTCAGTCCTCAGTGCCCTTGCTCCCATTCTGTGGTGCTATTGCTCCCAGTACTCAGTGCTCTTGCTCACAGTCCTTTGTGCCCTTACTCCCAGTCCTCAGTGCCCTTGCTCCCAGTCCTCAATGCCCGTGCTCCCAGTACTCAGTGACTGTGCTCCCAGTCCCCAGTACTCTTGCACCCAGTCCTCAGTGCTCTCGCTCCCAGTCTGCAGTGCTCTTGCCCCCAGTCTCTGGTGCTCTTGCTCCCAGTCCTCAGTGCTCTTGTTCCCAGCCCTTAGTGCCCTTACTCCCAATCCTCAGTGCCCGTGCTCCCAGTCCTCAGTGCTCTTGCTCCGAGTCCTCAGTGCTCTTGCTCCAAGTCTGCTGTGATCTTGCTCCCAGTCCGCGGTGCTCTTGCTTCCAGTCTGCGGTGCTCTTGCTCCCAGTCCATGGTGCTCTTGCTCCCAGTCCGCAGTGCTTGTGCTCCAAGTCCTTGGTGCTCTTGCTCCCAGTCTGCAATGCTCTTGCTCCCAGTCCTCCGTGCCCTTACTCCCAGTCTGAGGTGCCCTTGCTCCCAGACATCACTGTTCTTGCTCCTAGTCGCGCTGCTCTTGCTCCCAGTCCTCTGTGCCCTTTCTCCCAGTCCTAAGGGACCTTGACTCAAGTCCACTTTTCCCTTGCTCCCAGTCCTTGGTGCTCTTGCTGACAGTCCTCAGTGCTCTTGCTCCCAGTCTGCAGTGCTCTTGCACTTAGTCCTCAGTGCCCTTGAATTCAGTCCTCAGTGCTCCTGCTCCCAGTCCTCAACGCCCATGCTCCCAATCCTCAGTGCCTGTGCTCCCAGTCCTCAGTGCCCTTGCTCCCAGTCCTCAGTGCTCTTGCTCCCAGTCCTCAACACCCTTGCTCCCAGTCCTCAGTGCCTGTGCTCCCAGTCCTCAGTATTCTTATTCCCAGTTTTCAGTGCTCTTGCTCCCAGTCCTCAGTGCTCTTTCTCCCAATCCTCAGTGCCCATGCTCCCAGTCCTCAGTGCTCTTGCTCCCAGTCCTCAGTGCCCTTGCTCCGAATCCTCAGTGCCCTTGCTCCCAGTCCTCAGTGCTCTTGTTCTCAGTCCTCAGTGCTCTTGCTCCAAGTCTGCAGTGATCTTGCTCCCAGTCCGCAGTGCTCTTGCGTCCAGTCCTCGGTGCTCTTGCTCCAAGTCCGCAGTGCTCTTGCTCCCAGTTCGCTGTGCTCATGCTCCAAGTCCTTGGTGCCCTTGCTCCCAGTCCTCAGTGTTCTTGCTCCCAGTCTGCGGTGCTCTTGCTTCCAGTCCTCGGTACTCTTTCTCCCAGTCCTCAGTGCTCTTGCTCCCAGTCCTTAGTGCACTTACTCCGAGTCCTCAGTGCCCGTGCTGCCAGTCCTCAGTGCTCTTGCTCCTAGTCTGCAGTGCTCTTGCTCCCAGTTTGTGGTGCTCTTGCTCCCAGTCCTAACTGCCCGTGCTCCCAGTCTTCAGTGCTCTTCCTCCCAGTCCTCAGTGCTCTTGCTCCAAGTCTGCGGTGCTCTTGCTCCCAGTCCACGGTGCTCTTGCTTCCAAGCCGCGGTGCTCTTGCTCCCAGTCCGCGGTGCTCGTGCTCCAAGACCTTGGTGCTCTTTCCCACAGTCTACGGAGCTCTTGCTCCCAGTCCTCTGTGCCCTTGCTCCCAGTCCTCAGTGCTCTTGCTCCCAGTCCACGGTGCTCTTGCTTCCAGTCCTCAGTGCTCTTGCTCCCAGTCCACAGTGCTCTTGCTCCCAATCTGCGGTGCTTGTGTTCCAAGTCCTTGGTGCTCTTGCCCCCCAGTCTGCGGTGCTCTTGCTCCCAGTCCTCCGTGCCCTTGCTCCCAGTCCTCTGTGCCCTTGCTCCCAGTTTGCTGTGCTCATGCTCCAAATCCTTGGTGCCCTTGCTCCTAGGCCTCAGTGTTCTTGCTCCCAGTCCATGCTGCTCTTGCTCCCAGTCCTCGGTGCTCTTGCTCCCAGTCCTCCGTGCCATTGCTGCCAGTCCTCAGTGTTCTTGCTCCCAGTCCATGCTGTTCTTGCTCCCAGTCCTCTGTGCCACTTCTCCCAGTCCGTGGTGACCTTGCTCTCGGTCCTCAGTGCTCTTGCTCCGAGTCCTCATTGTCCTTGCTCCCAGTCCTCAGTGCCCTTGCACCCATTCCTCAGTGCCCTTGCTCCCAGTCCTCAGTGCTCTTGCTCCCAGTCCTCAGTGCCCTTGCACCCAGTCCTCAGTGCCCTTGCTCCCAGTCCTCAGTGCTCTTGTTCTCAGTCCTCAGTGCTCTTGCTCCAAGTCTGTGGTGCTCTTGCTCCCAGTTCTCAGTGCCCTTGCTCCCAGTCCTCAGTGCTCTTGTTCTCAGTCCTCAGTGCTCTTGCTCCCAGTCCGCAGTGCTCTTGCACCTAGTCCTCAGTGCCCTTGAATTCAGTCCTCAGTGCTCCTGCTCCCAGTCCTCAACGCCCATGCTCCCAATCCTCAGTGCCTGTGCTCCCAGTCCTCAGTGCCCTTGCTCCCAGTCCTCAGTGCTCTTGCTCCCAGTCCTCAGTGCCCTTGCACCCAGTCCTCAGTGCCCTTGCTCCCAGTCCTCAGTGCTCTTGTTCTCAGTCCTCAGTGCTCTTGCTCCAAGTCTGTGGTGCTCTTGCTCCCAGTTCTCAGTGCCCTTGCTCCCAGTCCTCAGTGCTCTTGTTCTCAGTCCTCAGTGCTCTTGCTCTCAGTCCGCAGTGCTCTTGCACCTAGTCCTCAGTGCCCTTGATCCCAGTCTACAGTGCTCTTGCTCCCAGTCCTCAACGCCCATGCTCCCAGTCCTCAGTGCCCGTGCTCCCAGTTCTCAGTGCCCTTGCTCCCAGTCCTCAGTGCTCTTGCTCCCAGTCTTCAGTGCCCTTGTTCCCAGTTCTCAGTGCCCTTGCTCCCAGTCCTCAGTGCTCTTGTTCTCAGTCCTCAGTGCTCTTGCTCCAAGTCTGCGGTGCTCTTGCTCCCAGTCCTGAGTGCCCTTGTTCCCAGTCCTCAGTGCTCTTGTTCTCAGTCCTCAGTGCTCTTGCTCTCAGTCCGCAGTGCTCTTGCACCTAGTCCTCAGTGACCTTGATCCCAGTCCACACTGCTCTTGCTCCCAGTTCTCAACGCCCTTGCTCCCAGTCCTCAATGCCCGTGCTCCCAGTTCTCAGTGCCCTTGCTCCCAGTCCTCAGTGCTCTTGCTCCCAGTCTTCAGTGCCCTTGTTCCCAGTCTTCAGTGCCCTTGCTCCCAGTCCTCAGTGCCCTTGCTCCCAGTCCTCAGTGCTCTTGTTCTCAGTCCTCAGTGCGCTTGCTCCAAGTCTGCAGTGCTCTTGCTCCCAGTTTGTGGTGCTCTTGGTCCAGGTCCACTGTGTTCTTTTACACAATCTGCCCTTCTCTTGCGGCTCTTCTGTTCAAAGTCTGCAGAATGCCTGCAACCAGTCTTTTGTGCCCGTTTTGCCGTTTTCCTTGAGGTCTCTTGGCCATCCCTGAGGACTCTTTATTTTGTCCTGTACCTCTTCCTGGTGGCTATTTTACCTTCAGCTACTTTCCATTAGCTCTGCCTTGAAGGGGGGGTAGTTACAGACTGAATGTTTTTGTGCATGTGCTGTCCCTTGTGGCTTATTTGTTGAGAGTTGTCTGGTTCTTGTTTCGGGAGGCAGCACCTGTTCTATTCTGGATGGACCCATACAGGTGTGGGGTCTTGTGAGTAGTGTTTCCTTGTTTAAGCCTTAGGGACTAGACACAAGTCCATGCCTGTGGCTCCTTCCAGAGTTAACATTCCAGAGTTAACAGAGAGAGGCGTTGTATTAGCAAAGGAAAACCTTGAGACCATCTGCGAACACCTAGAGGATGCCCAGCAAGTTTGTCTTAGCTTGAATCCCCTATCCTTCCTGTTCACTGCCTTGGTTGCTTCCTATTTGTATTCCTAGCCCATCCTCTTGTGTCTGCAGGAACCACGCTCTCGCTCTCTCTCTCTTTCCCTCCATTTTTCTATGTCCTCTCTTTGCTTCCTGTGTGCTATTTTCTTCGGCATTGCAGTCTATCTGAAGACTTAAGACTAAACAAGCATTGGCAAGGCCAACAGTTTGGGCTTTTGGGTAGGCATGGGATAGGCATTTGCTAGGCACTGATATAATGGTACTACCTGGACAAAAGCTAGAAACAACTAGAAAAAGGAGCGATTACCTTGGCATATGATGTCAGTACCTGGCAAATGTTTATCTATTACCCCAAGCCAAAACTGTTGGCTTTGTCATTGCTTCTTTTTAACAGGATTTCAATTCATGCAAGAAATATAAATCAAGTGGCTGAAGGCAAGCTTGGTTAAGACATTTCTATTACACCAGTAGCCATTTACAGCTACATTGTCTGTCAGAAGACTGCTAAGAAAAAACAATGGCAGACTAAAGTTCTATGATACTGCTTGATAGAGCGAGCTCAAAGATATCCCACAAGGATGTGTGTAGGTGGTGAGGGGCAGGTAGTTGGTGGGAAGTGCCATAGAGATTAGCATGGCCATGGGCTGTCAATGGGTAGGTAAATAATGAAATAACACCCTCAGGCTGTGTCCCTCCTCACGTGTCATCTCTCCCCTACCTGTACTCCAATGCAATAGTTGTGGTTTATAGGCAGTGCTTTGTCTATGTCTATGTCTATGTGTTTGTAACACGCCGTAAGCCCGCAGGCATCAGGGCGTGGTGAGACCAGTGGTGTTGGATCCACAGGTAGGAACTATCGGGTTTTAAAGTCCATAACGGATTAATATAAGCGGCCTGAGTTACTTCGATTACTACTGGAATAAAAATGTTTCCAGAGCCTTCCTGAAACTGAGATAGTTTTCTTCCTGTCTCAGGGCTACATGTAGCTTATTCCAATATTTTGCCGCCTTGAAAGGGAAAGATCTCCCTCTTCCGGTTGCCCTCTTGGCCTCAGGAATGTTTAATAGACCCATGTCTGCCGGTCTCAGGCATCTTTGGGGTACGTACAATGAAAATTGTCTTTTAAAATAAGACGGTGCCTCCCCTAAGAGGCATCTATGTACTATCGTCAGCGCCTTGAACTTGACTCTGTCCTCAATTCTGAGCCAGTGCAGTTCTTTTCTTGCTTCGGATATGTGATCTTTGTATGTAATAACCCAAACTAATAATATAGAGCATGCATTTTCTTTCTATAACTGTTGAAATTCCTTGTGCTAAAATCAGCTAAAATCAGCAACTCTTTTTTCTAGCAAGGTTAAGTAACTGTCTAGGAAATCACCTGGCCTTGAATGACCTTCTTTATTACAGACTTAGTTTGTTGGGTATAATGGTATTCGCCCCCACTCAGTGCGTGAAGCTGATAAGCCACTACCAGAAGAAGCCGGACAAGGGAGAAGGATGAGCTAAAGGAACTGAGTAAGGGCTGAAGAGAGAAAAGCAACAGAGAGAACTGGGTAGAATGGCCGGCAAAAGCAACTCATGCTCATGAATGCCACTCACGCAATGTGAAGTTAAATGCTTCATTTGCAATGAGATGAAGGCATGATCCTTAGCATCCGAAATGGAAAAATAAGGCTGAACCCACAGAACAGGACTGGATAACTAAGATCTGGAACTTTGTTGCCCTGGAGCGAGTAACATATTCAGTGCAGGGGGATCTGCAGTAAATTGGTGCAGACTGGGACGTGGTCCTATCCTTTCTTCGCAGTGACTCCCGGGTAGCCTTTTGCCCACAAAGACTATGGATGTTGGAATTTGCTTGAAGAAATGAAAGGAGGAGTTTTGGGGGAGGAATAGGCTGCTCATTTTGTTCATGGGGAGGTTTCTGGGGTGTATAGGGGAAATGTTACATTGTGATGAATTAACTTCCGGGGCACCAGTGGTCCAGGGATGAATATCGGTTTCTAAACCAGCAAGCAGTCCCACACCTCTAATAAACCAAAAGGGATCTGAACAGCTTGCTAACACAAGCAAATTATAAACCTCCTTGCCTAAATTTGTTAATGTGGACGGAACGGCAGGCTTATCTCCGCTAAGTGGTGGATTGTTGGTTAGTTTCAACACAGAAAAAATACAATTATTACCCAATGATAAAAGGGACTGCCCAGTCAAGGTTGTATACAAATATCTCCTTTATTATTATCACAACAGACAGTTCTAGCACTTTACAAAATACAACCCAGCCTGTAAAGGAATGCAGAGGACGGACAGTTTCAAGAAGGAAAGGGGATGCACTCTGGATACTGACATGAGGGTAGTCGGTAAAGTAATTAATAACAATAGTTCAAGGATACTTGGTTTCAGCACAAAGGGAGAAATGGGTCATAAAATGTCATTAGGGGCCTTCGGAGAAGGGACAGGGGGACAGAACCACAATGTACCCTGTGCTTGTAGAAGTTCTTGGTACCCGACAGTGTTGAGTCGGTTTCAGGGTGCTTTGCAGATTCTGCGCCAGAGTTCAAGACGGGACACCACTGTGGGTTTCAGGCGGCAGACAGTCCGGTGAGCGAAGCATCAGGAATCACTGTCTCAGTGCTGGTCGGTGGCTCTGATGCAATGGTTAAGGCGTCTCGGATGGCGTGAGAGACTGCGGCATAAAAACAGTCAGCTGTGCAGTCGGTTGCAGCTTGAGGGGCTGGACTGGCTCGTAAATGTCCTTGAAAGCGGACGCTGGTTGATACTTGTAGATGCTTCCTCACTGGGCTTGTGTCATCCTTTAAGGCGGATGGGTCAAAGCTGAAGAGAGTGTTGCAGGCACTGACCTTGTCCTGGGTTTGGTTCAGAGACTCTCTGGCACTTCCCACCTAGGAAGCTTTCTTGCAGAGCCTAGCAGGGCACGCTGTGTGCTGACTGGGTACAGTTCTGGAGCTGCTGGAGGGTCCTCTGGATTCAGTATCTCCCTCTGTGCCCTGGGAGGTGTTTAGGGAAGGGATCTTTCTTCCCTCTTGGAAATCCTGTCCTTCCTTCACTGGCAGAAGGTTTTGCCCTCCCCCTATTGAGATGCCTTGATATACTCCTGGGTGTCACATTCCAACTAAATTTGACAGGGAGGACTGCACCTGTAGGATTTGTCCACCCAGAGTATACAGGTCTATGTGTATGTCATGCGGTGAGCATAGGAAAATGTGTTCAGATTAGCCCCTCACATTTTCCAGAGGTTGACCTACACTCATTCAATTTCATATAAAAATAAAATTTCAAAAAAGCCCAGGCGAATGCACACCCACCATGCAGATGGTCGAATTCCTCACATACCCCACAGCCTCAACATATGAACCACCACCCTACTGAAGGTTTGGTTCGTCATCAAGGCGAGGATAGTACATGGGCAACATGCTGGTCTTAGAAGCAAGACCATGCAGAGCAACAGAGGTTCGAATCCCAGATCCACGCTTAGAAACAGAACTCAGGTATAAAGCGTGTTATGAAAAACAATTAAATAAATAAATAAATTACCGGCCAAGGCCATCTCCATTTCCATGCTGGGAGCCTGGCCTGTGCTGGATGTCCATATCCAATCCCTGTAGTTTAGGGTTCTCCCCTTGGCCATAAACCATCAAAGAGGTTGGTATTCTGTCTGGATTGTAAAGTGCACCCAAAGATGTAGGGTTTCAGCTTCTTTATTACCATGTAAGCCTCTTTTTTCAATGACAGCCCAGTTCCTTTCTATTTTTGTCAATCGCCTGCCAATGTAG
The DNA here is from genome assembly GCF_040938575.1 of Ambystoma mexicanum. Lineage (NCBI taxonomy): Eukaryota > Metazoa > Chordata > Amphibia > Caudata > Ambystomatidae > Ambystoma > Ambystoma mexicanum. Next base: position 269,711,503 of record NC_090927.1, on the reverse strand, counting down.
GTAAAAGGTTGCTCTACTCTTGAGCGTTCAGCTGCGCTAACACTGCTCCATCCCAAAATCACAGGCGTCTGGATAATGAACTGCTGACCATAGTCTGGTACTTTCCGAACTGGGACCCTGCATGATCCATCCTTTAAATCCTGAAAGAAGGTTTGACAGGCGGGGGTCCAAGTTACCTTCTACAGCATTTTTACTTGGAAGTTACATCAATCAGGGGCATGGCAATGTCACATACCCCTTGATGAACGACCAGTAGTACCCCTGCATCTTCACACCTTGTAACTTTGCTTTGAGAGGTTGTTTCTTACCTCCACCAACCAGATGGGCTAGGCAACTCTGAAGTCACTGAGTCCACTGCTACCAAGGCAGGGTCCTCGGTGGCTACTGGCCCCTCTCCCACAGGGGTAGGAGACTCAGCAGTCTGTGGAACTGGACTAAGGTCTACCGGCCAAGCCGGTCCTTCCAATAATCCCTCTGGAAGCACTGCAGGCCTTAAGGCTTTGAGAGTGTTCATTCTGGTGATCTCTTTGGCCCTCAATTGGGTGGTCTCTGCAACTCCTGGAAATGCTGCCCATCTCCCAGTTTAATCTTCACACTGATTCTGTTGGTTGTCTCCATGATCATCAGTCTGGCTTCAGAGCAGCCAGAAGCACGGAAGCTACTCTCCTGAACATCCGTGAAGACCTGCTCTCCAACCTCTTCTAATCTTCCCTCTGTCCTCATCCTACTCGATCTCTCTTCTGCCTTTGACAAGGTCAACCATGGCATCCTGCTCAACTGCCTTCGTGATAATCTGGGTATCACTGATCAGGCGCTGGCCTGGCTGACCTCCTTGCTCTCCAACTGACCCTCCCAGGTCCAACATAGGTCCTTCCTTTCCTCAATCTCACTCTCCCCTTTTGGTGTTCCCCAGAAGTCTAACCTCTCTCCTTGGCTTTTCAACCAATACCTGGCACCCCTCGCCCACCGCATTGCTGCTCTCTGCTCCAATTTTCAGTTCTATGGGGACGACAGTCAGCTTGTGTTCAGGCTCCCCTCTGCCACCTCTTCTCCCTTTCTCATCTCTGATTGTCTGTCTGCAATCCAGGAGTGGTGTGCCGCCAACGACCTCGGACATAATGCCAGTAAGACAGAGATCCTCCTCATCGGCACTCCTGCACCTTCCTTTCCTGTCACTCTCTGGCTGGCCTTCCTTGGCCCTCTCCCTGCGTCCACCTTTGAGGTTAAGAACCTCGGGGTCATCTTTGACTCCACACTTTCATTTTCTCCACACATCTCTGATGTCTCTAAGAAGTAAAACTACCGACTGTACCTCCTCAGAGGTATTCTTCCTTTCCTCTCCTTCCCCTCTCCTTCCCCCAGAAGCTCACTGTCTCTATAGCTTCATCCAGGACTGCGACACTTGTCGTTGGCCTCAAGCCCAGGGATCGCATCTCTCCAACCCTGAAATCTCTTCACTGGTTCCCAGTGGCTGCAGGGATTAAATTCAAGACCCTTTGCTTTGTCCACAAGGCGTTCTGGGGCCTGGTTCCTCAAAACCTCCAACTCTCTCTTCGTAAATACCTTCCTACTGAAGCTCTTTGCTCCCCCACCTCCAACTCCCTCAGGTTCAGCCGCTTCTCCAAGCAACAAGTTGGTTGTAGATCTCTTTCTATGGCTGCGGTCTCCCTCTGGAACAGCCTCCCTGCCTCTCTGAAACTTGAGGAGAACCGTCTTCGGTTCTGGAAGCACTTTAAGACCCTCCTCTTTGCTTCTGCCTTCTCTCTTCCTCTCCCCTACTGATCTCTGTCTGCTTGGGCATCGGGCATCTACCCTCTGATTTCGGGCCCAGAGCCCTGCCCACCGGGCCGCACACCCGCACTGCTCGCAGCAACCCTTGCACTTGGGTCTCTATCTGCAACCCTACAGTCCCTTTCCTGCACTTATCAGACACCTGTTGTCTGTGCCCTATTCTTGCACTTGCTACCCGCTGGCCGCACTACCTGTTTGTTGTTGATCTCATGTTCAGCACTTTCCACTCCTCCCAGCCCCTTGTACTTCGCCCTTTCCTCTCCCCTGCACTTGCGCATGCACAATGTCACTGGGCCTAGTAAGATAGTTGTTTGTTCCTCCCTTGTACCTCTCCCTTGCCTTGTCATGCCCTGAAACACTTGTGTATGGACACAATATAAATACAATATCATATATCATATCATAACTACCTCGGGATCAGGAAGATCATTCCCCAACAGACATGGGACAGGGATGGAGTCTTTCACTGTTACCTGGCGCTGGATCGTTTCACCTCACCAGCTGGACTCTACTATTGCCAAGGGGCACTTACTCTTTCTGTCAAACCCACTGACGCTACAATAAGGCCCATCAATATACTGGCCTGGCTGAACCCACTGCCAGATGACAGCAGTGATGCTAGCTGTGGTGTCTCGGACCGGAGGAGTTTTGTGTCCAATGATATACACATATTCTATATAGAGTTCAGTATTATTGGGAACTGGGGCCTCTTCTGGAGACCCTGTACTGTTCCCACTCAGTGTAACCAATTCACATTCGGCCACTCCTTGGCCTAGTGGGAAGTCCTCCTCTAAGAGGCCCACACTAATGATGCCTCTTCCATGAGTCAAGAATTCCCTATGGAGTACTTGGGTATGCCCTTGCAAGCATGATCCCCTTCCGTATGGCCTAGCTCCTTACACCTGTTAGGCAGAATCCTGTGCAGTGCCCTTAGGGACCACTACACACAATTAAGACTACAGGTGGCAATACAAGTTTTTACCTTTGGTACAAGCCTGTACTACTGTGTCAGAGTGGTAGCAGTAGCGGAGCATCCAGGCTTATATCAAGAGTATATGAGCAGTAGTAGAGATTACACAAAGGGACCACAATTACTGTGACTCCAGCAAACACTGACTGAAGGTTTCAAGTAGAAAAATATAAGTACATTTATTTTTAAACCATTTGTTATAAACACAAAACTTCTATTAAATTCAAAACCACACGTAAAATATACTACAACTAACCAATTCACATTGTACTGTATGACTCCAGGTAAGTACCCTGTGTTTGAATGGACCGGTGTTATGAAACAAGACACGTTACCGTGAATACGATTGCGATCACTTTTCGACAGTTCGGTCTACTAAATAAATACGTATCCGTGGCAAGAAAGGCTACCGGGGCAAAAACACACTTAGCACCTGAGATACCCAGAGGGAGTTGGAGGCAAAAATCATAGGCAATATTATAATTAGGCAGACAGAATCGAAGAACATTCATAAACAGAAATTCAAGAGTCAAAGGGCTGGAGCCAGGGTCAAGTGACACGGGGTGCCTGTTGTCGAGGATCACACAGTCGGACAGTTCACGATTCAACGTAGCCAAGAGTACTTTGATATTGTCAATGTCCGGAAGCAAAAGTTATAAGAAGGAGGGAAAAGTAAGGACAAGCCTTAAGGAAGAGAAAGAGGTATTCACCCAAATTTCTCAAGCAGGAAACAGTACCTTTCTCAAAGGATGAAGCTGGTGCCACGGCAGATGTTCCTGTTGGTTTCCCGCAGACCCACGGTAACTGGAGCTTCGATGTGAAGGAGGACGTCTGGAGGGGTCTGCACCACACAGGGATGAAGCCGACAGCAGTGACGATGAATAAAAGGAGCGCTCCTTAAAAACAGGAGAGGCTCTTCAGGTGGCTATCCAGACCACTACAGCAGTGTGCAGCGATTTCGACCACGAAGGGATTCCTCTGGCTGAAGAAGACGAGCTGGTTATCCCCACCAGGCTCAAGGGAAGAAGACTCCGGACTGGATCTTCTCTTAGTCGTTGAAGGGTAGATAGCTCAGGACTGCAGCAGGGCTTCACCGGTACGGGATAGTTGCAGCAGTCGACCTTTCCTTCGCTTCTCTTCGGTTCCTTGTAGTTTCAGTTGCGACTCTCTGACTTCTAGCCCAAGAGACCTGCCTTTTATGCCCCATTCACACAGCCTGTCTGTCAATCACCCAGCAGGGGGGTTGTCCGGCCTGGTCAACCACCTCAGCCAATCATGGCAAAGTGTGACTTGGGTTTCCTAGGATACCCTGTGCAGGGGGTGACTACACCCCTCCCTCACATTCAGTCCACCTAGACAGCCAGTTGCCTGGAGGAGGGCTTCTGAGCAGAAGCCCGCCAAAAGACTGTGAACAAAGGAGGCAAACCTGGTTTGTCGCGCAAAGTAAAACACAAGAAGGACTTTAACAAAAAGAAATGGCGAATAAACCCGACCTGAGCCAAAAGAAAAAGTATTTGGTCAAGCGGGGTTAAGTTCGAGGCTAATATAATAGCCTAAAACAATACCACGTTTATATAATATAATTTCTGTAGAAAAGTTAGGGTAGATACCACTGCCACCAGCCAAGTCTAAATATTAAAAGAGCGAAACAATGCTCTAGGAGGTACAGATACAAAGGGATATGAAGTAACCCTTTCCAGTACTCCATGGAAGATGGGGTGTACTGGATCTGTGGTAAATTGACTAAGTAAAGCAAATGGCAACTTTACACTTTTCCAGGGGACTGTAGTCAGCCCCAGAAATGGAGTCGGTGGGAATTCTAAAAGCCAACCTTGTGTCACTGCACTGAAGGTGCTGTGTAACACACAAAAGAAGGTGGGCTGCTGAAGTGGTGTATTTCAGAGTCCACAATCATAAAAACAGGTAAAAGACACATGGCAAAACATGGGTAAGAGTGGTGGAAAAGCTCACACTCTTACCAAGTGAAAGAAATAAACTCCAGAAGTCCAGCAAAGCTGACGAGGGACTCACTAGGTGAGGGAAATTAGCCATAATATGAGAATCCTCCCTAACAACACCCAAAACAACCTTTGGGGGATGAGAACGTGGGTGTCCCAATGTAAGGGATGCAAGCACTCTTCTTTTAAGTGTGTACATCTGAAATAAAGTTTTGGGATTTCCCTTCATTCTTTTGGGGACCTGACTTTGAAGAGCAGTGGGTTGGACCATTGTCCTTCCCATCCTTGTTTACTTTTTTGTTTGAAGATTTCTCTTCTGGTTGGGGATGCTTGCCTGAGCGTTTTTCTGGACTTGAGTACTCCCAAACCTGTCGGCAACCTTTGCAAGCTCTGTAGGGTCTGTGATAGTCTTGTCCACAAGATGCTGCTGTATCTCAACCTCACAATTCTTCAATACATGCTCACAAGCAATCAAATAGTACATCCCTTTAAATGTGTCAACTTAGTTACCATCAGATATTTCAACGGCAAGTGTGTGAACGCTTCAAATGTCTACCTAATTTTCTTTCAAGTTCTCTGAAGCACTTGAAATACTGTTCTGGGGTTTTACAGAACTTCCTGTGGAGGGCCACCTTCATGCTCTCATGAATGGGCCTTTGCTAGCCGCTACCTCATTAGCAGCCACAACAATTTTCTGGCCCACTTAGAGACTGCGCTGAAGCCTGGGACCTACAGGATGCAGCACTAGCCCCTGATTTCAATGACATTCTAGAGTGTTGAGAAACCACACTCCCCCCGCGGGATGGTTGGTGAGAAACACTGCTCATGCTGTTTTCCTTGTTATCTTCAACTTCCTCCTCCGGAAGGTCTTTTCCGTTTGAGTACACAAGACCCAGCCCATCCCCTGGGGTCTTCTCCCCTACCGCCGTCACGTCTACCCAAGCTTGGAGGCTGGTCAGCAAATTAGGTTTATTAACCTTAGTGCTGTGGGGAAGTCTCCTCTCTTGACATAGGACGCGCAGGACATCCTTGGTCATGCCTTTTACATGTCAAGATCCATGATTATTACAAATACCCAGCAGTGACTAAATGTTACCTGCAGCAGTACTGTTATCATTGGGTGACTAAGCTGTGTGCAAGGCTCCAACTGATCTATCCGCTTGCCATGTGATGAATTAACTTCCGGGGCACCAGTGGTCCAGGGATGAATATCGGTTTCTAAACCATCAATCAGCCCCACACCTGTAGTACACCAGAGGGATCAAAACAGATTGGAAACACAAGCCAATTATAAACCTCCTTGTCCAATTTTGGTAACGTGGATTGAACAGCACGCTTATCTCTGCAAGGTCGTGGATCGTTGGATGGTTAGTTGCAACACAGCGAAAAAACAATTATTTCCCAATGATGAAATGGACTGTCCAGTCAAGGTTGTATACAAATATATACTTTATTATTATCACAACAGACAGTTTTAGCACACTAAAAAATACAACCCACCCTGTAAAGGAATACAGAGAACAGACAGTTTAAAAAAGGAAAGAGGATGCACTCTGGATACTTACATGAGGGTAGTCTGTAAAGTAATTAATCACAATAGTTCAAGGATCCTTGGTTTCAGCACAAAGGGACAATGGGTCATATAATGTCACTAAGGGCCTTCAGTGAAGGACCAGGGGGACAGAACCACAATGTACCATGTTGAGTTGGTTTCAGGGCGCTTTGCAGATTCTGGGACAGAGTTCAAAATGGGGAACAGCTGCGGGTATCAGGCGGCAGGCAGTTTGGCGAGCGAGGCTGGATGGATGGCTGCAGGCTGGCTAACATGGCAGCTCAGGGTCAGGAATCGTTGTCTCAGTGCTGGTTGGCGGGTCTGAAGCACTGGTGGAGGCGTCTCGGATGGCGTGTGCAACTGCGGTGTGACAACAGTCAGTAGTGCAGTCGGTTGTAGCTCGAGGGGCTCGACTGGCTCAAAAATGTTATTTATAGCAGATGCTGATTGATGCTTGCCGTTACACTCCTCCTAGCTTCTTCACTGGGCTAATGACATCCTTTAAGGCAGATGGCCCAAAGCTTAGGAGAATGTTGCAGGCACCGGCCTTGTCCTGGGTATGGTTCAGAGAGTCTTTGGCACTTCCCACCTAGGAAGCTTGCTTGCAGAGACTAGTAGGGCACGCCTGCAGCTGCTAGAGGGTCTTCTTGTTTCCGTATCTCCCTCTGTTCCCTGGGAGATGTTTAGGGGAGGAATGTTGCTTCCCTCTTGGAAATCCTGGTCTTCCTTCACTGGTGGGATTTGTGAGGCAGACTGTACCTTCAACCATGGTCCAATGCTGAGTTCTTCTTGTTAATCCTTGCAAAGACTTCAGATGATGTGTTTCGTCTGCTTTGTGTCTGTCTCAATTGTGTCTATGTTGGTGCGCCCTGATGCCTCAGTGCTTCGTTGACTTATAAATAAATAAATAAATAAATAAATAAATAAATAAATAAAATGATCTGCCAAAAGTGGGGCTCAACCCTCTTTTAAAGCCAAATGGGCCCCCAGAGATTGGTGTAGGCTAAGCCTTCCTTAATTAACCAGTCCTGGGTGCCCACCAACAATCTTATGTTATTTGTGAGGTCATAACCAGAGTGCTTTGCAACAGAAAAGGTAAAGTGGTGAAAATATGTACTACTAAGTCCCACCCATCTTCCTGTCTGTTGTGGATCAAAGTGTCTCAACCACGTATCCCAAAGCCAACAATGGCTATAAATACCCAAACATCTCATTTTACTACACTAAAGTGTATAGGCATCCAAGCCCACATCAGCATAACCTCAACAGGACTGAAATGTGTGAGGTGTCCCACGCACACCAGACATATCAACATCACATCAACACAACCATATTCCCCACGGGATTCTGCACTAACTTCACATCCCCCTGCATTAACACAAAATGTCATTAATCAGACATGCAAAACAATTCTGTGAATACTATGCATGTGCGCATGTATATGAATATCTTCATCTCACCCAACAAATTAATTTTACCCAACGAACATTTATAAAGGTTTTTCCATACCTGACTCTGGTTAATTGAGCTCTCTGTGGTTCCTGATTAGAGGCTCCCTTGAAGTTGTGGCAAGAACAGACTTTCTGTCTCCATCAAATCACGTACTCCTACCCTCTGAAAGTTGTCCCCATGTGCGGGTTGCCGCCTGTAAATACATGTACCAGACATGACACTTCACTGCCCTTGATACTGAGGGGCGGGTTCTGGCTCCAGGTTGTCACAGCGCATATCAAATGGTGTGGGTCTTTTTCCTGTCTTTTGTTAGCCTCTGCAGCTAGGCCCCATGTGGGCCTGTTTGAAGTATACTCTAGCCTTTGCTATTTAATTAGGTTGGAGTGGCAGGGGGGAGGTTTTGCCCTCCCCCATTGACATGCCTTGATGTACTCCTGGGTGTCACATTCCAACTAAATTTGACAGGGAGGACTGCACCTGTAGACTGTGCCCAGCCAGAGTAGACAGGTCTATGTGTATGTCATGCGGTGAGCATAGGAACATGTGTGCAGATTAGCCTCACACATTTTCCACAGGGTGATCTACCCTCATTCAATTTCATATAACATTTTTAAAAAGCCCAGGCGAGAGCACACGCATCGTGCGGATGGTCGAATTGCTTACATATATATTGTTAAAAATGCTGACAAAAACATTTTTTCATTCTTTTTTAGGAGATCCCCTAACCATTCGTTGTAAATTAGTTTTAAAACCATCACGGGTACTAAGAAGTGGAGTGTGGCTGGTCCATTCAGTGACGGATGTTAGGATCGTGTCATGGGAAATTGGACCAGCAATTGTCATTTAAGAGTTTTTGGTTTTCGACAAGAGCCCGAGTCATAAGTGTTGGTAATGCTTGTGGTTTGGGAGTGGGAGTGTTGGTAATGCTTGTGGTTTGGGAGTGGGAGTGTTGGTAATGCTTGCGGTTTGGGAGTGGGAGTGTTGCTAATGCTTGTGGTTTGGGGGTGGGAGTGTTGGTAATGCTTGTGGTTTGGGAGTGGGAGTGTTGGTAATGCCTGTGGTTTGGGAGTGGGAGTGTTGGTAGTGCTTGTGGTTTGGGAGTGGGAGTGTTGGTAATGCTTGTGGTTTGGGAGTGTTGATAATGCTTGTGGTTTGGGAGTGGGAGTGTTGGTAATGCTTGTGGTTTGGGAGTGGGAGTTTTGCACAGTGCTAAGCACTGGCTCAGTTGGGGTTGAATCTGGTCGTAATACGCTAGCGGTCCCACCACAGGCCGAGCCTCCAACGTGTAGAGTGCATACTTCTCAAGAACTCACAGACCACTAGAGTCGGTGTGATCAAAAACCAAAAACATTTATTTGGTTACTTGTTTGTGGATACATGTAAATTGTGCATTCCCACTCCTAGACAAACCTATGTAGCCATGCTGCATCAATGCAATGCGTAGAGCAAAGGTTCTCGTAGTTCCACCGGGCAATCAGATAGCATACAAAACAGGGAGAGCTTTCACCGGAGGCAGAATACTTGTTTACTGAGCAATCTTGCTAATTCGACAGCCAAATATTCCAAAAAAGGCAAGAAAAATAGTCTGAACGGCTATCCCAAGCATGAGATCAGCTGCCCTGGGCTCCGCTGGACGTGGCTGATGCTTTTTTTTATCAGCAAACCCTTCTAGCTTGCACGACCACCATGAATTTGGGAACAATGCTGACATCTTATGTTACCAAATGCCCTTCCTGCCAACTCTGAGCTCATTGCTCTTTCAGTAGGAGTAGGATTTTATTGAAATGTTACAATTTCGTATACTTTTAACCCCTTAACACTCGTCAGGGGTTCTGCGAATTGGCGGTAGTGAACACTGCGTATGCACAAACACAGGATGGCTCTATCTGCCGTGTTTCCTGCATCAAGTCGGTGACGCCTTTTTTCTTTTTTGGCAAAGCTAAGTTGAAAGTTGGACAGTTCTCTGTGGCTGTGCAACCTATGGCTTCTCATCTGTAGCATTAACTACAGTTTCATGTAGCGTCCATGTGGCTTTTCGTATAATTGAATCATCTTATGTTTCATGCCCTGTTAGGCTACATTATGCATGCTAGGCAACGCCTTGCTACCCTCCAGCCTACTGGGGCACCCTCCCGGTCGCAATCAGGACCGCGCCGATGCTCCCGCAGTGCAGGAAGGGGCGCAAGACCCTGCACTTCCGGGAATACCTAGAGACACCTAGGATATATTATTTCATACCAACCCGTAGTATGGGATATCCACCTTCTGTAACCAGTAACCTCCCTTACCTCCGACCTCTGCTAACTCCAATTACATGTCCAGAACTCCGTTGCTGCCTAACTCAGTTCACCCCACAACAAAATGGCTGATTCCTTTACCAAATATACTCCCAATATGGGAACTACTTGTAATGTACAACAATGTTAACTTTGTATGGTACATTTCATGCATAGGGAGACACGCATGCCTGCTCTCAAATGATTTCTAATGGGTCCTTTCACAGTAGCTTGGGCCGCTGCCAGCTAGAGGTGTTTGGAATACAAACAAGAAAGAAAAGCGAGGGATGCCAGGACTCTCTACTCATGTGCATGGTGCTCTGTAAAATGCATAAAGACAGAGACAACCGCAAGAGGCTCGCATGAGGCCGCTCAGCGATAGCTGCGGCCATTGGAATCACCCCAAACAGTAAAGAGCGAGCACAAGCAGGCTAGGGAGAACCACACACAACCAGAAAACTCGAAAGAAAGCTGTGAAAAATAATACTTACTAAGGAGTGTGCCACGATAACAAGTGGCAGAGTAAGAGGACCCCGATCCATAGGTCTAACCACAAGCATTCAGGATGCTTCTCCAAGACAGGTATGAATGGGCCTTCAGAACTATTCCGAAAACATTGGGCACAAGTAGTCTTTTAGCTTGGACCAAGAAACCTCAAGTATCACTCCATGTGAAAGTGTCCAAGGCGCTTCTGAAAAGTGTCTGGAAGGTCTTATGCTATTCGATAGTAGGATTGAAAGGTCTCCCACAAATATCGCCTGTGCAAACATTAGGTCGAATATCACCATGCCCTGGCTATTGCTCAGCATAGCATAGTGCGCGATCTTCATCTTTTACTGGTGCAGTTTTTTGTGTAGTTCATTGAATTTGCCATTGTTGTTTGATTGTTAATGGAGAACTTTGAATCCAATAAAGAACACGTATGACCACGTTGCTGGATTGGTTCATGAACAACCTGGTTGAATAACCTGGACCACAGGGTGTCAAACATGTCTATTGCTTTAGTGTCAGTGGAATCATCCACCCACCTGTTACGTTCAGCCAGCACAATCAAGTGTATGAACCCAACATGCACGGGCTGATCGGCTCCGACAACTGAGGAATAGAATTGTGTCCAGTTCTGGCTGGTCTACATGATAGTGAAACTCAGAGGGGCATACAAAGGATCCAGGTTTTGGACAAAATAAGTTGGTGGTGCAGATGAGGTCAGACAGAAATATCATACCTACTCATCTACTGTTCTTGACTTTGCAGTGGAGCACCAGCTTGTACCAGGCTGCTTTGGGATTTCTTGGCAATCAATGTATTAAATTAAAGGTTACAGTCAATAGTAAAAGAGTTGAGGCGTGAATTCATCAAGCTTCCTGCCAGGCAGAAATTCTGGACTTGGGCATGCTAGGTGAAGTTTGAAACACTTGTGTAAAGGCGTGTTATAAATGCCATATCATATCATATCATATCATAGGAGAATAAAATTGGTCTTTGTAGGGTTGAGCGTAACATCCAGACTTAATTGAAGCAACAAAAAACTAAAGTAACAGAGAATACCAGGTCTATCCAAGCCCTATGGTCTAACCTGGAGAGAACCGTTAAATTTATAAAGGCAAACAAAAGACCATAAAGCGGGGTACTCTGTGTGGTAAGCTCTAGACCAGTGAACACACCAGTGAAGCAAAGACAGTGTTTGAGTCATCTGTCCAAATAACACTGTATGACATAACCAACAGATCAGAAATAACCTCACTGGACATGGGTTGTACAGTTGGCTTACTTGTGGGATTGGAAAAGTACCTGTCTCCCATATGTAAGCCCACATTAGTTGCCCCCTCCTTATGCCTACTAAATACTAGATCCCTCCCAGCTCATACTGGTGAGATCTGGGATCTGCTTACTAGCAGGAAACCGGACCTGCTGTGCCTTACAGAAACATGGTCTACGCCGTGCTCAGCACCGGCCTTAGTGCAAGCAATTCCCCCTACCCATCTCATTATTCACCATGACCGCCCGCCACCTAAAGGGGGCGGAGGGGTCGCCGTTATTTTTAATGAGAAATACACTGTGGTTAAATTACCATGTCCCCACACACTCAGTATGGAAGCACTCTTTACCCGTTGTTCTATCCCTCCTTCCAAGAATCTTTCATCTCCTGCTCCTTTATCGCCCCCCCCGGGTCCATTAGGATCCTTTGGCAAAGGGCTGGCTGATCTTATAGCAAATTTGAACCTGCGTTTTTCCAATCTTGTAATCCTGGGTGATTTCAAACTGCATTCTAATATGTCTAGTTCGGCTGAAATTACATCTCTCTCTGACAGTCTGTTAGATTTGCAACTGCATCAACTAGTCCATGCTCCTACTCACGTACGTGGTAATACCTTGGACTTAGTGTTTGCGAATGAATCGCTGTTATGTCCTGGTCCTATCGAGCCAGTGACATGGTCAGATCATTATCTAGTCTCATGTTCTTTTTTTCCTACCGGCTCCTCCTGTAAAGCTCGCCCTCCTAAGATGCCTTTGCGCTCCTGGCGCTCAGTTGACCTAAAGGCTCTTACTAATCAGATTGTCTCTAACTGTGCCCCCTTGAAGCAACTATCTTTATCCTCACTGTCCCACTCTTTAACCACCGTGACGGACATTTTCGCCCCACTGAAACTGATTCAAGGCCGTAGACTTCCGTCCCAACCCTGGTTTACTGACCAGCTCAAAACGGCTCGCCTCCAACTTAGACAAGCTGAACGGAAATGGCGTTCTGGTTATAACCCAGAGCTCAGAGATATATATAAACGCAATCTGTCCACATACCTGGCGAGCGTTAAACTGGCAAAAATCTCCTTCTTTGCCCAGAAAATTGAACACGCTCTGTGCAAACCAAAAACTCTCTTTTCCATTGTGCATTCGTTATCCTCTTCGGAGACCCTGACCTCTATGGTTAAGCCCTCTCAGGAACTATGTGCAATGACCTGGCCTCCTTTTTTACCACCAAAATTGATGCTATACGAGCAAACATTGCTAAATCTCTTGCGATATTGCCTCCTGAAACCCCCAGCTTCGTGCCCTCTACTGATACCTTGGCTAGTTGGTCCTCTTTCCCTCCATTCACCGAGGCAGAAGTCTTGACAGCCATTTTGAAGATTAAATCATCATCTCCCGAGGACTCCATCCCAGCCTCTATTATGAAGGTTATTGCTCCTGATATTCTGACTGAGATCACATTGGCAATAAACAACTCGTGTCAGTCGGGATTTGTTCCCCCAGAACTGAAATCTGCTAGGGTTATTGCCCTCCTTAAAAAGCCTTCTATTGTCCCCACTATCCCAGCTAATTTCTGCCCTATTTCTCTGCTTCCGTTTCTATCCAAACTGCTGGAATCACTGGTCACACCGCTTCTGTCCTCTTTTTTGGAATCTTCCAAAATATTTAATCATACCAGGCAGATTTTAGGCTTGGGAGAGGTACGGAAAGTGTCCTGGTCTCGGTGCAGGACGACATGTCCAGACTTGTCGATGCTGGCGGAGTTGGGGCCCTGATCCTGTTAGATCTCTCCGCCGCATTCGACACGGTAGACCACTCCATCCTTCTCTCTCGCCTCTCACAGATTGGGATATCTGGTGCTGTTCTTGCGTGGTTTACTTCGTTTCTTTCGGATCGCACTCAGACCCTCGCTATGCCACCGTTTCTCTCCCCTTCTTGCTTTCTCACTTGTGGTGTCCCTCAGGGATCCTCTCTATCGCCAATTCTGTTTAACATCTACATCTGGGCACTGATTTGTCTCATCCGCTTCTATGGGTTAAACTGCTACTCATATACAGATGATACCCAAATCCTGATCCGTCTGGACCAGGATCAATCAGAGACCTCTGAATGCCTCCACGACTGCCTTAGGGCAGTCGGGATCTGGATGGACCAGAATTGGCTAAAGTTAAATGGTGATAAAACGAAGGTACTGTTGGTAGGCTGCCCCCCCAACCCCTCCGTCCCCTCCCTGTGGACCTCTGCTTTCTGGCCCGCTGCCTTGGGCCCGCTACCCAACCCAGTTAGCAAAGTCAAGAATTTAGGAGTTATCCTCTCCGCTTCTTTGTCAATGTCTAACCAGGTTGCGGCCGTGTGCCAGTCCACTCACCACCAGATCAGAATCCTTAAGAGGGTCATGGCCTTGATCCCGGTAGCCCTCCGCCCCCCTGTGGTAGCCGTGTTAGTCCTCACACGACTGGACTATTGCAATTCGCTCTATTTGTCTCAACCTATCGGCCTTATCCATCGCCTTCAGCGTATGCAGAACCTGGCTGCTAGGCTGGCTACTGGCTCCCCTTATGGTGCCCACATTACACCAGTGCTTCGCCAACTACATTGAATCCAGGTGAACCAACATATTCAGTTTAAATCTCTGTGTATTGTTCACCGGGCTATTCACGGTCAGGGTGCTGAATTTTTGCAGCTTAAATTCACCCGATATTGTCCGGACCGGGACCTCCGCTCTGCTACTTCTAACCTGCTTACTGTCCCCAGGTTTAACCGCGCAAGGCTCGGTGGTAGAGTCTTCTCTGTTACAGCGACCGTACTTTGGAACAGCCTCCCTGAACCTCTAAGGCCACTGTTAACCATCTCGGATTCAGAAGAGCATTGAAAACCAACCTGTTCTAAGCCTGACCACTCCACTGGTCTTCTCCGACTGGGTAGCTTCCTTCCAGCGCCATGATGCCTTTGGGCGAACGCACGCTTTACAAATGTTAATAACATAACATAACATAACAATTGTAGCAAACAGTGCTGGGCAACACCCGAAGGATAAGGACCATCAGGGCATGCCTTGCTGAAGGCTTTCGGTGGTGGTGTGGCTATGGGTGATGACTTTGTAAAACCTCCTGTTTGCTGTGCAGCGTTGGTGGATGTTGAGGTATAATAATGTCAGAGATTATGTTTGTTGAAGGCTGATAGGGAACCTCCTGACTACAGGCGGGGGAGCCAAATAGCTCATGAGTTGAACCAAGTCAGAGCCGAGCCAGCGTGCCTAGCTTGTCCCGAAGAAACAAATGTGAGCTGAGCAGGTAAACGATGCATACCTTCCCATATGCCGCATCACCCTCAAACACTAAACCCATGCCTGTCATCATTTATCCTCCTCCCCTACAACACAAAACAAATACATGTCCTCCTCTTCCCTAACTCCTATAACACAAAACTATTACTGATGTCTTGCCTCCTTGCCCAATAATAAGAAACCAAAACCTGGCATCCCAATTTTGCAAGAAACGGCACAGTGAAATGAATCGTACAGTATAACACACTTTCTGTATAATGGGATTTGATCCCATTCTGCACTTCACTCACACATGACCACAGATCATCTCCTCGCTAACTGAGGTAAAGGTGTGTTAATGTACAGTTTTAGGGAGCTGCAATAAAGCTCGGTTTCATGAAGATGACTTAAAAGTACACAAATCACAATATACACCAACCTGACAAACATATTAAACCTTGTGTTATGCAAATTGTGTGAGTATAGCTTTTTTCACCATTCTGAGTCGAACTGTGCATGCACCAGAATGCAAAGTAATGTTGGTCTAAACAATCCCCCGTGTTTTGCAACTTTCCTTTCAATGCTTAGATATACATCAACAAAACTGTCTGAAAAAGGCCAGCTACCTTTAGTCATTGTTTCACACAAACTTGGAACTGGTTATAGTGCATAGCTTCTAGATGGCTCAAACCATAGGGCAGCTATTGCTGGTTAGTTTTGGCAGGCAGCATGGAGCAACAGCCATCACCCATATGTCCAGCACAGTGGGAGATTGAGAGCAAAGATTAAAGGACTGCATGGCAGTTGGAAGCCCTCATTTCTAGGCAAGCGCCCACCTTGTCCAGGAACAGTGTGCCCTCCCACCGCTTCCTGAAACTGCTTAAAAATCCAGGTAGTACGTTGAGACCCCATGGCCTCTGCCCATAGCCTGGAAATCATGCTCACTAGCCTCTTGTACATGAAAAAGAAATACCCATTGCAAACCCTGTAGCCCACCAAACTGGTACATCATATACTTGACTTTTCCATTAGGCGAGATACATGGCACATCAGTGACAGAGCCATTGGCAAGCTAAGGGATACGTTAGCCTGTGGTGTGCACATTATCACGGATCAATACTTGTATCATCACTAGAGCAAACACTGTAGTTAAACACACCATATATAAGTGCGGCCTTTTATATAGTGCACTTTAACCTGAATCACTTCTCAGTGATCCCAATCGCCACAGGAAACATGACCCATTTAAGTGGATCCATTTGCCCGGCAAAGCATAGATCGGTCCCTTGTAGAAGCAAGAATATCTGATTGCACAGTTGCCATTTGGCAGGTTTCAGACCACACAGACTGCCCGTTGCATCTTTTGTATCTTTTATATTCCATGTATTTTAATTTAGAGAGTTGTTTTCCTGTACCCACGTGTTGGTTTCTTTATTTATCAATGCTTCTTGCTGCCCCAGAAGGAAGGGAAGGAGTTGTGAGGAATTGGCCCATCCGCCCAGGGACTGTGCGCTTACCTGGGCTTTTTTGAAGTTTTGTAATTAAAATGAATGATTGGAGATCAACCTCACACATTTTCCTATGCTCGTCACACAACAAACACATAGTCAAGTGTGCTCCGGGGACACACAGCCTACAGGCATAGTCCTCCTTGTCATATTTAGCTGGAAAGTGACAGCCACAAGTACCTCAAAGCATCTCTGCAGGGGGAAAGCAACACCTTCCTCTGGCCATGGCCAGCCTAATTAAAATTTCAAAGGCTCCATGGATCCGCCCTGTTCTATCATCAAAGTTTTGTGTGGTGGCAGCTCATACGAATGAGAGTTAAATAAAAACAGGCCTGTGAAGATGCCTGGTCACAGAATTAACAAATGGGACAGGAAACACCAAAACCTCTTTGATATGCAATGTGCCAGCTTGAAGCTAGCTCCCATCCCTCTGTATGAATGGCAGTGAAGGTCATGTCTTGGACAACTGTTTACAGTAGGCAACCCCTGCAGGGAACCCCCTTTCAGAGGGAAGAAAGGTGTGATTTGTTTTCTGTTCTCACCACAAACTTCAATGGAGACCTGTGTTTGATCAAGAGTCACATAGAGCTCAATTAACCAGAGAGACACTTTGATCCACAACAGACAGGAAGATGGGTGGGACTTAGTAGTACATTGTGTCACCCCTTACCTTTCCTCTTGCAAACCACTCTGGTTATGACCTCACGCATAACAGAAGATTGTTGGTGGGGACCCAGGATTGGTTCATTAAGGCAGGCCTAGCCTGCACCAATTACTGGGGCCCATTAGACTTTAAAAGAGGGCTGAGCCCCTCACTTAGGATATCATTCGACGACTTTGAAAGGAGTAAGAAAAAATAACTAAAAATCTCTCAGAGAACAGAGGGAGATACCCGACTCAGAGGACCCAGCCACCAGCTCCCGAACCGGTACGCAGCCAGCACATAGCGTGCCCTGCTAGGATCTGCAAGCAAGCATCCTAGGTGGAAAGTGCCAGAGAGTCTCTGAACAAAGGACAAGGCCGTTGCCTGCAAACACTCTCCTCAGCTTTGGGCCATCCGCCTTAAAGCATGACACAAGCCCTCCGTAGAAGCTAGGCGGAGTGCCACAATAAGCATCAATCAGTGTCAATTTTTTAAGGACATTTTCGAGATAGTCGAGCCCTCAAACCTCGACCATCTGCACCACTGACTGTGTCATGCTGCAGTCACTAAAGCTGCCCGAGACACCACAACCAGCATTCCAGATCTGCATACCAGCACAGAGACGATTCTTTATCCCGAGCTGCCGTGTAGGCCAGCCTGCAGCCGTCTGTCCAGCTTAGCTTGCCGAACTGCCTGTCGCCTGATTCCCACAGCTGTCTCCTGTCTTCAACTCTGTCGCAGGAACTGCAAAGCATCCTGGAACCGGCTCCACTCTGTCGAGCATCAAGATCATCTGAAGCACCAGGTACATTGTGCTTCTGTCCCCTTGGTCCTTCTCCGAAGGCCCCTAGTGACATTTACGACCCCTTGCTCCCTTGGTGTTGAAACCACATATCCTTGAACTGCTAAGATTGATTGCTTTACCGACTACCCTCCCGTTGGTATCCAGAGTGCATCACTTTCCTTCGTGAAACTGTCTGTCCTCTGTGTTCCTTTACAAGGGGGTGGGGGTTATATTTTTTAGTCTGCTAGAACTGTCTGTTTTAATAATAATAAAGTAGATATTTTTATACAACCTTGACTGGACAGTCCCTTTTATCATTGGCAAATAATTGTATTTTTGCTGTGTTGCATCTAAGCAACGATCCACGACCTTTCGGCGATAAGCCTGCCTTTCTGTCACATTACCAAAACTGGATAAGGAGGCTTATAATTTACTTGTATTTCCAATCTGTTCGGATCTCTTCTGGTGTACTAGAGGTGTGGGGTTGATTGATGGTTTAGAAACCGATATTCATCCCTGGATCACTAGTGCCCCGGACGTTGGTTCGTCACAGGAGGGTACAAAGAAAGCCGCCGGGGTAAGGATATACAAAAAGAGTATTTCATAGTTCCTGGAACTTTCGACCTGGGAGGGAGGGCAGGAAGGTGGAGAAGAGCCTAGTGCAGTAGAACCTAAGTGCATACAGAGTATACAGTAGAGGCCAGCAACAAAGGCACCTCCAAAAGGCAAGGGGTGTAAGTGCAGTGACAGCATCCGAGACAATGTATTGTGCACGAAGACATCAGAAGGCCAGTGAACTGCAGCAGAAGAGAGTGCGAGAATCATCAGGGCCCAGGCAATCTCCACCCAGGCTCATGATGGCTGCCGCCAAAATCCATCAAGTGGAAGGGTAAGCAGGTTACATTAATATTACTAGTCACAGGAGATGCTTACTTTATCATTTTCAGGGGCAATTCTAACCCCTTTAGAATGTCATCATTTGCTATTACCATTGTCTGGTTTCACATTTTATAATCTAATTTAATTTAATTTTTTAAATCTCTGAATGTGCCTTTTAACCAGGCTTTCTGGCAAATGTATTCGTTATTGTTAGTCGATGAGAAATTCTGGCTTCCAGAGGAAGCCAGTGAAGATTTCTTCTGGCTTGGGAGATGTGTTCTCTCCTCTTTAGCCGTTCCACCATTCTCGTGGCACTGTTCTGAATCACTTGCCATCTAGAGCATTCATCTTTACTAATGCCCACCAGGAGGCTACCACAATAATCCATTTTTGTACCAGTAATGGCTGTGGCTGCAGTAAAACAATTCTTTTTGGACAGATATGGCTTTATCTGTGTCAGCAACTTGATATGATATGCTGATGTGGAGACCAGACTGCTGACCTGGGCTCGCATATTCATGGTTAGATCTAAATAAACACCTAATGTGTTAACTTTTGCTTGCGTGGCAATTCTATAGTCAGCAAAATTGAGAAATTGCTGGTATTCAGGACCTATTTTATGCAGCCAACTGCCAGTACCTGCAATCATGAGCTTGGTCTTCTCGTCATTAAGGGCTAGTCCGTTCTTTACCACCCAGGACTGAATCAGTGCGTACACTCTGTTCACATTCCTCAAGTCCTCTTCGTACACCTCGGACAAGGGAATTACGCACTGTGTGTCATCTGCATAGTTTGTGAACTTCATTCGCTTGTCCTACAGCAGTTTGAATAGGGTCAAAATATTGTACAGTTATGGAGGGAGACAGGCACTTTGCGGAACCCCATACTGAATCTCTACCAGGTCTGCCTCTGCGGTACTACTACATACCCTTGCTAGCCGGTTCTCCAAGAATGATTTCACCCAAGCTGCGGCTGAGATGGAGAAAGTGGCCACCTTCTGATACATTCAGGCATGTGACACTCCTTAAAGGACAGATTTACAAATTTCGTTATGGCAGTGATCAAGGATGGTAAACATGTCTTAACTGTAATGGCAGGACAGACTTCCCCCTTACAGCTAGTTGGTTTAAGCTTTGTGATGATGTCTGTCATTTCCACCTCCATTATTGACATAAATCTAAAACTCCATGTGTCCTCCCGGGTGCCCTTTAAAATTCTGTCCACAGCCACTTCAGTGCCACCCACCATGTTCAACACACAGATCCTGTGCAGTTAATTGAACATGGCCTATTGAATCGAGACACACCAATAGTTACCTTTGGGAAAGCAAACGGCTCCTTTAGGATATGGGTTCTTAAGCTCCTTCAGGACTTTGAACAATTTATATGAATCCTGCTCTGGATTTGTGATCCTGGCATTATACATAGACTTTTTAACTTCCATGATTGACATTTTATACACCTTGACTGTTTGCAGATAAGCCTCCCTGTCTCCTATTGTTCTAGATTCAACCCATGTATTAACATCTTTCCTTTTACGTGCTTTCATTCCTTGTAATCCCGGGGAGTACCAAGCATTTGTTTTTTTACATGGCAAAGATCTGGTCTTTAATGGGGCAATAGGATTGACTGCATTAGATACAATGGGCCTCATTACGAGGTGGGTGGTAAGGGATACTGGGCACCGGTAAGGAGACTGGTGCCGGTAATCCCTTACTGCCAATTCCGAGGTCCCTTAGCGGGAACCGGAAGGGACGTGTGGGCGGACCACACGTCCCTAACGGGTCCCGTTAGGTGACCAGGGCGCTAATTACAGGCCTGCCATTAGCAGGCTCGTAATTAGCGCCTTCCCCATTCCCATTGAGCCCTATCGGGGCTCAAATGTGAATGGGGAATGGCATTTGGAATGGGGACTTACCGGGTCCGGCTAGGGCGGAATGTCCCGGTAAGTCCCCACTCCACCAGGTCGGACCCGGACTCGATTTTGGAAGCAGCCATGGCGCTAATTGCGTAATGAGGCCCAATATCCTGATACATATAAGACACATCGTTAGAAGATTCTACATTTGGAATATTCACTGCTACGGGTGAAACGAAGGCCTCTATAAGCACTGGCCAAGGTTTCCAAAGATTTCTTGACGTTATCGCTTGTCTGTTTATTTTGGACTTACTCAGGCAGTAATACATCAACAATGATGAATTAGTGGTCCGACCATGGGTACAGAGACACAGTCGGCTCACTAATTTGAGTATTAAATGTCATGACCCAATCTAGTTACCTTTAACTTGAGTTGCTTTATGTTCCTGTTGATTGAAGCCCATTTCTTTGAGTGATGAATCCATCCTCATAACAATCTTTGATGTGGATTTTAATAATGGGAATACCATGCTGACCAGTTGATCTGAGAACTCAAGCATAGGTATGGGTTGTCTATATAATAGAACTAGATTATCTGTGGTGTTAGTATCTGTACAAACTTTAATGTGCATTGTCTCACAGCCCCCAGGTCCCACAATGTCTACTTCCATACCTGTAGGTCCGATCTATATATTCATGCTAATCCCCTCCCTTCCCATTCAGTCTATCTGCCCAAAATAGGTTGTATCCTGTTGGGATAGCTAAAGACAAAGAGGGACCGGCCGCTTGATGCAACCAGGTCTCCGTTAAGGCACATTTTTAATCAATTTTATTCTCAATGATATAATCCTCCATTTTGGACGCAGGTTTTAACAATGACCTAGTATTTGAGAGAATACATTTAATCGGGTTCGACTCCCAACTTCCCCATTTACATTCTACGCTAGACCTATCGTTATCAATATGAGATCTGGTGTCCAATTCTCTAGCTAATGTCTCCCTCTTAATGATGTCTACATCCTGCAAGACCCTCAATAAGACCACATCAGTTTCAGATCCTAATAAGATGTTCTGCTTAGCGTTATTCATCTCAATTATAAGTAGCTACAAAAGGATGGTTCTCCTTAACATTACCTATTATGTGTGCATTATTTGTCATTGCCATATTGCCTGTCAACTCACTGTTAACAGTGGTCAGATCCATAGGCTCAAGATTCTTCTCTGCTGGAAGACTCAGTTCAAAATCATATGGACGCCCAAATGTTTGTCCAGTTTCCTCCTTACATCCCAGAGAATTCTCAATCAATACTCCCTCCACAGAGCAGAAGAAGGTTGTGGCTTGCCTCAATGCCCCAAAGGCCAGCATAGATAACGTTTTAATATGTTATTCGCTCTCTGTGATTTCAGTGTAATCTTTTTATTTCTATCACAGAGGTTCTTTGCACTAACCTGCCCCATGTTATTAGCAACAGAATGTTCCGACAACACTGTCTAGGAGAGTAGGAGAACCCAAAATTCAAAACAGACCTACCAGCACTATCGGCACATCCACTTAGAGAGTTCTCTGCCACATCCAGGTGCGGACCAGCCCAGACCAGCCTGAATGCGCCAGCGCTAATGCACCGACAACAGAAATAAATGGTGTCAGCTAGGGCTGCTGGGAGAGGTAGTTCTCCAACCTGAGTTGACTTTGAAAATGCGCTTGAATCTACTTTGCAGTTAAATCACTGAGCTTAATGGAATAATGTACTATTAAAAGCTCAAATGGCAAAATAACACAGAGCTACTTCACAATTCACACACACACACACACACACACACAATAGAAAATGTACTCTTGCCTGCCCAGCTAATTAAATACCCCAGCACAGACCAGCCCAAACGGGCCATCCCTAATGCGGTGACAACGAAAATAAATGGTGCCAGCTTGGTCTGCTGGGAGAGGTAGTTCTCCACCCTGAGTTGACTTTGCAAATGCAATTGAATCAACTTAGCAATTAAACACTGAACATCGAGCTTATCTTAATAATGTAATCTAAAATGAGAAAATAATACAGAGCTACTCCGACAATTCAGACTCACACAATCTAACTCAATGAGGCTAGAAGTCATCAGCATGATCCTCAGGTTTCATATCTCTTGTGTGGTATTTGGGATTTTATTTGCGCTGTCCCGTTGAGGCTGGTATGAAATAAATCATTCAATGAATCCTCATTCGGAATCAGTGGAAGTATTGCTACCAGCAAATGATTATGTATCTCCTGATTGGCCAGAAACCAGCACATTGACAATCATTGACAATTATAAACTACAAAATAGATAGCCCATCACTAGTAAAGCCATTGGTAGACATTCATTAACATTTGCTTATTTACTGTCCACCAATATTAATCAATCCATATTTTCAACACAGTTAAAGGATGAATAAAAAAAAAATACAATTTGATAGTATTTCAGAAAATTGCTCCAGCGCGGTGCAATTTGATACCTGAGCAAAACATTGCGGCTGTGAAAATAAATACATTTTTCAATACTTTTTAACACTTGTGCAAACACTGCGATGTCCGGTTAAAACGTTTCTTTAGTACAGGCCGTGACATTATGTATTTAAAACTACAGAGCAAAACAAATTGCTGAGCAGCCAATTAATCAAATATGCCTGATCAAACATTGCTCTGTTTATTAGCAACTAGTCTATATGCATGTTTATTATATAGAATATGATGAGTCAGTGGTCTCAGAACAGCAGTCTTTGTAAAATCACCAGTACGACTGGACCTGAGTGACAATTTGTGGGCAATGTCACAGAATGGCCTGAAATTGGATGTTCAATACGTTATCCCTAATTTCAAGGGTTTGATCTCGAACAAATTAGGGGAAAGGCATGTTACATTTTCCCCAGGGTGTAGAATTGGAGCAGATCTGATGATGCTATGGAACGTCATTAATATGATCATGCACAAATGTGATTCACAAAGAGCGGTTCAAGGGCTTTTCAGAGATGCTCCAACCATTGCCTGATGTTCTCCAGTTTTAGAGTTTGAGAATCAGGAATAGGATGGCAGGTTCAAACATGTGATGTTTATGGAAATCTCTTGATTTGCTCCAATGTAAGTCTTTGGGAATCAGGTCCTCAGGGTGGAGAAAAAAAATAAACCCATGTGCAGCAAACGTTTTGCACCCAGAACCTTGCGTAAAAGGCTGATCTTGTCCATGTCCATGAGGTTAGCTGCACTTTGTAAAACACATATAGCGTGTTCGAAATTGTCTTGGATCACCAAAAGAAATATGTGTAGGTAGAGTGACCTATACACAGGGGCTGGGAACAGGAGACAGCTGGATCAACCGAGATTGCGCTTTTACGCGGTCACACCCACTGATGATATTCACTTGATGTTGCATTCTTGTTCATCTCAAATTTATGTAAATTACATGACTTTGGGTTCCAATACTTTCAAGTCTGCAGTCAAAATAAAAAGGCACTTACTATGCATTGACTAACCCTGTAAACTGCTTCAAAAATTCCTTATTCAAGCATTTACAAAGTCCTACTGGACCCAACAAATTTAAATTAGCAAAATAAACAGTCAGTGAAAATTTTCTAAGTTGTGTACTCAATGCTTAGAGAATAAATGAACTGCTTGTAGAAGAGAATGTCTGTCACTGCTTGGGAACTGTGATGTAAGTGTGGTATAAGGGATCCAAGCACACAAAAGACACAATGCTATTGGAGTGTCACTATCTTGTTCAAGTGTGCCAGGGTGAAGATTAGAAAGTATCCTATGGCAGAGAGGAATGCTGATTTCCATACAATTCGATGATTGTTGATTGGACGAGTGACTGATTTATAACAGAGGAATGCTGATTTCCATACAATTCGATGATTGTTGATTGGATGAGTGACGGATTTATAACACTGACTCGGGACACTGATCATCCACTCAGGTGGTAGTGATCCCCGGAAGGATCACTACCAAACAGCCGCTATGGGGTAATCAGTGAAAATATTATGTCAAAAGAAGAATGCCTTTAATTCCCTGCTAAAGTGTTTAAGGGAGGTCTGCTAGTGTTCTAGTTAGGGAAAGAGTGCTCCCCACAAACCTTCAATTAATGTTTTAGGAGCAGAAGTCATAAAACATGTGTCATAACAGAGCAGGCTAATTTCAACACCCATGATGCATTGCTGTGTGGTTGGCATCTGCGGGTGAGCCTCCTGTGATGGTTACTTGGTGGGGCTGTGTTGTGTGTATTTTATTTATTATGGACTGAAATGGCGATTCTACTCACATTACATGTAGAAGTGCGTTTCTTGCTTCTTTTTTTTTACCTCCCATAACATTGATAAAGTGCAGTAAGTCAGTCCATTTTTATTGTAAGTCAAATTCCTACTGTTCTTACGTTTTTTTGGGTTCCATGTGTTAATGTCCCCGCATAAATATCGCCATACAAATATATCGCCATATTTTTGCAGCAATATTAAGCCATGGAACCTGCTGGGGACATCCCCACGACCCCCATGTTTTTTTTAAAGGGAGCGGGGGACACCCCCACAACCCCAGTCCCATTTAACCCATAAATTATCCCCACCAATAATATCGCCTATGGCCTTACCCCATTATATGGCAATATTATTGGTGGGGATAATATTACCTGATACCGTTTTTTGGGAGTGATCTTATTGTTACAAAATAGGCAAGTCAATATTTAGGTAAGAAATCCGAACAAATTCGCCTACGTTCTCTTTTTCAAGTCTTGGAGCAAAATGTAGCAATTGGGTCAGGAATCATTCCAGCCAAGTCACAAGGAGTGCAGGGAGGGAATGAAGGAGGTTCCAGGAAAATAGAAATCAGCATGTTTAAGAATGCTTCTCGGGCTACACGTCTAGAAGTCACATTTAAAACACAACCCGCCATTGACTTCCTTTCTCTTATTTATTTAGATGCTTTTTGGCCTCTTCTGACCTTCAAAACATCTGGAATAGAGTGGAATGAAGCCTGCACCATACGTTATTCAAGCGACAGCCATCCGGAAACCACGTTGACAGCAGAAGTGTCCAGAAGGTTATGGAAGGCACTTAAAGAAGTTGTCCTTCACCTATCCAGCAGTGAGGTGTTTGAAACAATTGATGGGCATGCATGCTACCTTTGAGTGCAACCTCTCTTTCGCGACCACTGGCCAATGGAGACATTTACTAAGGAGAGATGCCTTTATTATGCACCCACCCTCCTTTCCCTCAATGATACTTGGATTTAATGCTGGCTCAGGTCTCTCTCTTTGCAACCGAAACATCTGTAATTAAAATGGCCGACTCTGAATCTAAAATGGAGCCCATGTGACAGACATTCGATTCCCGGAAACCTAGCTGTTTTAGTCCGATTTGCAACCTTGGCCCACTTTTCCCTCTCTGTTGCACACATTTTTAGTCTAATTACATAGTATTTAATGAATCCCTAAGCCCAAAAGAGAAAAATCAAACTGACAGGAGAAAGGCTCTGAGTTTATATTAGGGTTAGGAGAGTAACATCAAGGCTGGGCTCCAGGGCAGCCCGAGCCAAAGGGTACTGCCAATGTAGGATGCCAAACAAACGATGAACCAAAACAGCCAAGGAGACGGGGCAGCCTCATTAGGCGCCATGTCTCCACACTTCCCTCGCATATGCTAATGCCATATTCAAGAGCATGAGCAAAGAGCCAAGTCAGAAGCTAGGGCCTGCCAAGCCAAAGGGCTCGACTGCTGTTCTGTACAGAAGCACAAGCTCAGCCACTCGTGCTGACATTGCAAATCGAGCATGCAAAACCTGATGGATGGAATTCTGGTAGATGATGGAAGGCGATGCCAAAATAATCTTACAGCATCGCTTGGCTCCTAGTCATTGGCCTTGTCCCTCTTTCTTAAATGAACCGAAGGCAAAGCCATCGCCTTATCTGTTGCCTGACTAGAGTTGCTTGTTTTTTTAACTATATGTTTATGAGTATGTGGACAAAGAGTTCAGGCCTCCTTTGGCTAAACAGAGCCGTGCTAATGTTTTTTCACTCAATGCTTTTTAAGGCCACCAAGATTCTCTGACATCAGAAACCACGAAACAGCCGCCAGACATGATCCCTTTCTCATATTTACTTCTCTAGAAATCCAGAATGAGACGTTAACCTGTTTCTTACAGTGTGCAAGGATACAAGTCTCCATGCCCAGTGGCATTCTGGGAAAAGCAGGAGACAGCAGCTGGAGATAGAGGACATCCGAGTAAAATAATGACCCACCAAGGCTTTCCACTCAGCTTCCAAATTGCACACTCAGTAATCCAGACAATGGAGAACAGCCCTGGGCACTGCTCAAGAACAACACACCAACCAGGCTTTGTGCAACGCCCGTTAGATAAAAACACCATGTTTTGGGGAACATTTTATGGGAAAAACATCCTTGAATAGCTTGGAAGTAGAACTGAACATTGATGGAATTATGCCTTTTTTACATTTGTGAAGCATTTCCTATTTGTGGGATAGCTTATACATGTAATGGAATAAGAAAGAAGTGTGTATGTGCTTTAAGATCTTAGTCATACATATTCCATTGCATTAGTGCAGAATGTAATTATTTTGTACATACACCATGTTTTCCAATGGTCTCACTATATATTCCTGTTGGGTGTTTTAATCTATCTTGTGCACCATGGAGAATAATTACCAGGCTGAAAAGTCCACTCCATTTAGATATGTAACTGCAATCCTTCTATGCACAAGGATGTAATATCCATTATACATTTGTTCCCACATCTATTCTTAGTTCGTTTTATCAACTGTATCCTCCTGTTTTCCCTTTCCCATTTGCTGTTCTTGTATGACTTATCAGAGAAATCAGGATCACAAATGAATTTAGGGTAGTGAAAAATCAGCTTGTTTTGCCTTGCAAGACACAGACCAGACACATTGGCCCTCATTCCAAGTTTGGAGGTAGCCATGGCGCTATTAGCGCCATGGATGCCTCCAAAACCGGGTCCGGCACCAATCTGGTTGAATGGGGACTTACCGGGACATTCTGACCTGTGCGGACCCGGTAAGTCCCCATTCAACCAACCATTCCCCATTCCCATTTGAGCCCCCATAGGGCTCAATGGGAATGGGGAAGGTGCTAATTACGGGCACGCAAATAGCGGGCCCATTATTAGCGCCCTGGTCCCTTAGCGGGACCCGTAAAGGACATGTGGTCAGACCACATGTCCTTTGCGGCTCCCGCTAAGGGACCTCGGAATTGGGCGGCAAGGGTTTAACGGCACCGGTCTCCTTATCGGTGACTGTTAACTCGGAATGAGGCCATTGTCTCCTGACGCAAACTGGTTTCAGCAACCTGACACACCACAAGATCCCCAACTTTTATTGGTCACTAGTCAGGTGACACATTCTAGAAACTGACTCTTGGTCTATCCACAATAGCTAACTCCTGCCCCTCACAAATACAATACAAACCCTCATGGTATGTGTTCCTCATTGATACACCCTTTTTGCGTGCTTCCCACCGAGGGCTGCTGCCCCATCCCTTCAATTGAGACATCGCCACATACTCCTCAACGGATCCTTTGTATAAGCTTGACAAAACCAATTTGTTCAGTCACATGGCCTTAGCATGAAAAAGTGCCAATCAGCATGTTTATGTGTATGTTCTGCGCATGTCTAAGAAGTGAGTTCAGGAGAAAACAAGAATTGCCAAGAGCAAAGTCAACAATGACTCAACACAAGCCCACCACAGGTCCACTAGAAAGAATATTTATTTGGTGAAATATAATGGTAGCATCAACACAAAGAATAAGGTGTGTGCCAACCGGGGTTTATCCGGAGTACTCATTCATTTTTCATCCATGGTGGGTAAACCAAATGATGGTGATGTGTGTGTTTACAAAAGTCTGTACCTGTAAATGGAGCATGGAAACCTGAGGTGACTAGTGTATTGATCAGCATTGGAGTTGGAATTTCATTGATACATAATTTGTTTATATTAAATTGATTCCACTATTTCTATATATTTATAAATAAACCTGTGTGTTTCTTCTCCCGAAAGGCGAGGGCGGTTGTTGAGAATCAATAGTGTTAAACTGGAGGTCCCAGGTTCATAAAAATAACTCACTTATATAAATAATAATTGTGCATGCCTGATTTGGGAAGCATGGAAACTGCCCTGAATTACATGCAATCAGGTTAAAACATTCTACAGTCCTAAGGGACCTTATTGGGCTCAAACAACTCTGTAGTCTTGAACAGCTTTATATTACACTCTCTCCTCTCAAACTGGTGGAACTGTATTGTTCATCATATCCTTGCTCATTGTACACTCAGTCCTCATGGAATGGATGTCACTCATTTGCAGTTCTGTTAGACCTTCATGTTCATGCCATCTCTTCAGTGTGTCTAAACCACACTGTTGGCCCTGCTGCCTAATTGTTCACTACATTCCCTCTGTGTTGTAGGCCCTTTTTGGACTCCTGTGCAACCCTGTTTTGCACTCCATACTCCCACTCGTGTGCAGTGTCATTGTGAACTCCCGTCTGCCGCTTTGCCTGTCCTTGTCCAGCCTCAGTATTTCCTCTACTTGCTCCCCTCTGTCTGACCTGGAGTGGCCGATCTCTTTCCTCAGCTGGCTCCCTCTTATAGAACAGACTCCCCCTTCCTCTTCGTCTTGAGCCAGATCTCCTCAAGTTCCAGAAGCTCCTAAAGACTTTCCTTTTCACCTCCTGCTTCCCTTCCTCCCTCCTCTGTTAACCCCACTGTTGCTGAGATTGGTGACCAGGACCCTTATGTGTCCTTCAGCATCCTGGCCTCCGACACCCAATCGCCTTCAGCCTCTGACTGCCCACAGCACTTACCTTGGCATCCACTGGCCTATGCCATTGTAGGCTTGCACTTAACTACTTATTGCAGCTGATCGCTTCCTTGCACTTCCCACATTGGGCATCTACATCTGATGCTCACTCACGAGCACTTACCGCCACTCCCTCTTCCCCTCTCCTTGCACTTGCAAGTTCTGAATGCTCACAAGGCCTAGTAGGTCCAACTTTATCCTCCAGTGTATTCTATGTTTTCCATCTCATGTTCCCTCCCTTTTGCCCTGTGGGTTCTTTGAAACACAATTTACTTTTTCTATAAACGTCTAACAAATGCACAATAAGATAAAAAAAACATTTTAAAATGCACTCTTGTGCATCCATATTCTCCAGCCTCTGCCTGTTCTCTGGCTGAACCTCATCTTCAGCCCAATCTAACCTCTTGGAACACTGCTCCCTGGATCACACTGCACTCCACCTGTTGGTGCACTACACAGTCCCTCTGGTATGTCTGGATACGCCTCTGTTTCAGTTCAGTGTGATACTGCTTTGCTATCACCTACACCCTCAGGCTTAAACGCATCTGTGATTCTGTGTGGCTGTCTTGTGAGCTTGCTCACCCAAGGGTGGCTGGGCATCATTTTCTGTTTTCTGCAGCTTAATTTATGAACTACCTCCCTCTCGATTTGTCCATATTCGCTGGTGTGCTCCTATATGGCTTCAGTGCGCAACTGACTCCGGCAGTTATGTCTCGGCTGTTCTTCTTGCGTAGAGCAGACTGACTGGAAGGCCCAGAGAAAAGTGACCTGTTCCCAAACTTTATAGCAGCTATCTAGGCCCTTGCTGGTAGAGATAGTGGGCCTAAACTCGAACCAAGAATTCAATGTAATTCAGTGGCCCTCATTACAACTGAGGTGCTAAGTGCACCAACTTTACCACCATGGTGTAAACTACGTTTACACCATGGTGGATGGCGGATTTACCGCCCCATTACAAGGTGAGTGGGGCGGTAAATCCCCATTTCCCATTTTCCCTTCCCCATTCCCATTTTTGCCCCATAGGGCATAATGGGAGTGGGGAAGGCGCTAATTACGGCACCGTAAATTACGGTGCCGTAATTAGCACCAAGGTGCCTTAGCACCATGGAACTTAACGCCTGCAAAAAGCAGGCGTTAAGGTGGGAATCAGGCGTTAAGGGTTAACGGTGGTGTTAACCCTTAACGCCTGAGTTGTAATGAGGGCCAGTTCCATTTAAACAACCTGTTCCTTCAAATAACACATCTAAGGCATTAGATGCTCTTCTGTCTGCTGAAAATAATCTGATATTTGCTCATGCTCCCTCACCACAATATCTTACTTGATAGCAGTATAGGCACAGGTGTAGGTGTAGATATTGGTGTAGGTATAGATATAAGTATAGGTATAGTTCTAACTCTTGTACAGTGCAGAATCACATAGACCGACATCTATGAACTCAACCAGAAAGCTCAGAGGGTAATGATAGGTTACTAAGGAAACAAACATATTTTTAAATTGCACTACATCTTTTTTTATAAGTCATAGTTCTGGAGGCAAGGTGTTCAATAATTTGACTGCCCTTACAAAAAAAATTGACTTCCTCCCTAATCATCCAAGTGCATGTGAAAGAAAAGTATAGAGGTCATGTATTCTGACAGCAGATTTCAATAAGATATATTTTTATATCTGATCAATGCACTTTAAATATCCAATATTAGTACCCGGCGAAGGGTGTGTGGCAGCGTACCAGTCAATGAGGAGACTTCGAATGGGGCCCTTACCACACATGGAAAGGCCCCACTCCAAGCCTCTTTCTCTCTCCGGGAATCAGGTGAGAGCGCTCCCCATTCCTCACGCCCCCTTCCCCAACCCCAGCCCACTTTTACACATGTTTAAGCCCCCCTTCCCCTCCCTACTTACCTTCTGCTGCGTTGTCCCTCACTGGCATCAGGAACAGGAGTGTTCATAGCGCATCTTCAGCATTAGCGATTAGCCACCATGGAAACCTAGAATGGTCTACGTGTAGTCCCTTCCCCCTTTCCATGGTGGCCATTTTGTTTGTTTAAATGTTTTCATTTGCTTTCTTTTTTCCCATTCATTTCAATAGCAGCCATGGAAAGGGAGAAGGGACTATGTGTAGTCCCTGCTGCCTGATCCCTGGCAGCCATTTACTTATCTTTTTTTTCGATTCTCAAGTCGAGAAACAGTTTCAATGGTGTTTGTAAACTCGAGAAACAAATGCTATAAGTACCCTGGTATGACGTGCCGGGGTCCTAATAGCAATAGAACCCTCGGAGGGGGGCATTACCGGTCTGGTAATGCTCCTGGGGCAACATTAAAGCCCTCTCTTTACTCTGGCTTGTAACTATCGCCATAGGGGCATTACCAGACAGGTAATGCCCCCTCCTTGGGTTCTATTGCTTCATTAGCACATGGAGATCGTTACTGACCACCAATCAGAATGTTGAGAGTCCAGTCTGGCACTACTGGTATTGACTGCATTCTGAACATTCCGTCTTCAGAAGTAGACAGGGAAATAACAATGACATTTCCAGGAATTACTTTTTTCAACAAGGAACTTCCTCAAAGCAAGTCCCTTTTTGTGCTGCAAGATGCTATTGAACACACGAAAGAGAAAGCTAAAACATTGGAAAATGCTTTCACTTTCTTACAGAGAAACCATTTACTTTCACATGACGCCTTATGCAGGCTCATGTTAAACCTGTTTCAGTTCAACCAAGTTGCAATTAAAATACTTAAGTTATGAAGACAACCATGTTATTTAATTACTACAACATAAAACTTAATTTAATGTATTAAGTCAGTTGTCTATTTACTTTACTTACTCTTAAAGTAACATGTTTTACTTCACCACCAAAACATCAAAACATGTATTCCTACTACCACCATATGCTAATAGCCTTATAGACCTCTGGAGGGGTCATTATCGCTTGGGATAATGACCCGCCACCAAGTTCTGGCCATAGTATTCTCTTTTTCTATGCCACTTAACATTTCCAACTGTTCTTGTTTGTTTCTGTAACCTCAATGTTTGTATTCCATGATTGATGTTTCATAACATTGTTATCTCTTTCAGGTAGATGCAAGCCTGTAGGCATGAAGGGAGTGGTGAATCGTTAGGCTTTCCTGCAATGTCAAGATGAAGGGGCAACAGCACATTCTTTAATATGGTTGATGCTTATTAATGAGAGTTCTCCCTTAAAATGTGAAACAAGTCTGTTTTGGTATGCAGGCCCTAGGCTTCGGTTGACAGTAGAGTGACCTTTTCTAGGGTGAGGAAGGGTGTTGGTATGGTTCACAGGGTGTAGTGTTAATTGAAACCATTCATTATTAATAAAGGAGGGTAAGGGGTTTTGTTCAGTGCATATTGTGTCTGGCATATTTATTTACTGCTTCTAAGTTCTTTTCTCGGTAATGGTCAGACCCTTCTAGAGGAAGAGATTGTGTTTCAGAAGCACAAACCTTCATAACCGACACAGATATCTTTTGCTTGACACAACAATTGCCTGGGCCAATGGTTTTAAGGTGGATGAAAACGCGGAGGATGAGCCAGCGCCATGGTACCATCAGACCACGGGTCAAGGATGAGTAATGATGCAGCTTCACAGGGAGCCTCAATGGACTATCAATGTCATCACATCCGACTCCCTTCCAGCTCCCATAATAGTGAACCGGTGATGGCGTCCCATGTAAATAGTGTAAACCCCTGCAGTTTAGCTTGAAGGGGATGTACATGCAGCAATGGAAGAGTGTAGAAGACAATTGTACGCAGTGAAGCTCGACCTTTCGGCATTGTGGCGGGTTATGGAAATTGGTAGTGATATCTGCAGTTCCCACATGATGGATCTTGGTGGCCAGTATGCTTTCATGTGTTGTGTGATAGTGCCTGAAGTACATGTGGCTGATGTGTTCGGCCTGATCAGCGAGAAACTTGTAGAAGTCATTTTATTTGCTACGGCTAAGCCAATATGCCCCTTGTATTAAGATCACCTCCACACCATCTATGTCAGCATGCATACTCCACACTGCTAGCACCACATATACCTGTGCAGCTTCAGACCATCTGTCTCAGCACCCAAACTCTACATCCAGATGCCCCTGTTGTCTTTCTCCCGCTATCCTCTCTGAAGTAGTTCAATTCAACACGTGCCCAAGCATTGTGCCCTCAACTTTTCACATATCATTGGTGATGGCATCCTTACATTGTCACGTCCCCCATCCTCGAGACCTAGATAAGTACACCTGTCCCGTGCATCCCGCCAGGTTCGGTTTGCTTATCTAACCTCCCAATGGTGCAAATGACACATAATGCAGGTCTTTCTTCCACAAAATATCTCTTGCTGAACATCAGTGTAGAAGATTATTTTTCTATTTCCAAATGCATTTATACTTGAAACACCTGAAACACAAGATTGCATAATAGAATGCAAAGCATTAGGTCACCTGAAAAATGTGCAAAGGTATACTACAAAATTGCTAATTAACATATGAACTAATCTGTATTCCAATATCCTCTACTACCATCCCACTTTGATAAGAGAGTAAGTGCACAATCACCTGAGATTAGAAAGTTACTTTGTTGGAGGCTATAAATAACAGGTACCAGCATTTTGTGTGTTGTCTTTTGAGTTGATTGGCAGAGGATAACCCTATTTTCCAGGTCTACCTCAGTGTCCTTCTTTTGATTAAACATTTGATAGTGGTTCTTCAGCTGATGTAAGGGGTGGGCTTATCTTGCCTTGATAGTGTTTGAATTAATCAATCCCGCTTGTACACTGTTGTGGTTAGAATTTGAGATGATTTACGAAATATAATTCTAATGGTGAGGAATTCCTTAGTTTGGAGATATTTCAAGAAATCTGTCTTGGGTAACCCAAACTCTTCTCACAGTTCATGGAAGATTTGTATTGAACCATTAAAGTCTATTCATGTAAATTGTGGCAAGGCAACAGCTTGCCAAGTACTGTCTTCGTTGCTGCTGTTGCCATCAACATTTACTGTCTAGAAAACACATTTACATTTCAAAAGTTTTTATGAAAACAGGGTTGCCAGGATGGTAACCGGTCTTATATAAGGTGCTTCGTACTTAGGTCACAACAGCTTGAGTTGCAATAGAAGTCACCTGACCAAGGAGGCATACAAGGAGTGATCAATGTACACTGCCCGGTCAATGTATAGATGTGCTTACATATCCAGTGATAACTTGCAGCTTAAGTGTATACCAGGCTTTGAATGTTATCTTGATATCCTGAAATCCAATGAATGCCCCCTCCTATTAAAACGTAGATTAGGGAATTCTCCCTTTCTAAGGTTTTACTAAAAAGTAGGGGAGAAACCAGTCTGCGAAAGGCTAATATTGCCAAATATACGACGACAAAACTGTAGCCCAATTCATATTGCTGTGCCCACTCCATAGAAAGTTGAAATAAAAGATGGCTGAAGGTAAGAGGAATCAAGAACACTAGAGGTGCTGTATGCTTACGCAAGGCTACACACAATTGGAACCAGATAAAGAATGTAGATTCCTATCTGGCAGCAGCATGGCAAACACAGTCACCATTTACATCAGTGACTCTGCAATAGGGATGATATTTAAGCAATAAGACCGGAGTGGCGGGGGCAATACCGACTCAGGTAATGCCCCCGCCGCGAGGGTCATATTGCTATTAGTACCCCGGCCAGCAATATCTGCGTGACCGGGGCACTAAAAGCATTTTGTTCTGTCCCGAAACGCTGCAGCGTTTCGGGACAGAAAAAAAAAGGAAACGGCCAAGAAAATGGCAGCCGGGAAAGGGAAAACAGAGTCAATTTTCCATTTCCATGGCGGCCATCGGGAGCGGAAGTGCTGGGAACACAAGTGTTCCCAGCACGTCCGCTCCCAAAATAGGAACAAAAAGAAGGTAAGTGGGGTTGGGAGGGCGGGAGAGGGACGGGAATAAAAAAAAAAGTTAAAAAAAAACAAAAACATACCTCCTTTCCCGGCGAGGGACGAGGGAAGACTGCAGCCATGTGGAGGCACGGAGCGGGGATGGCCCCGCTCTGAGTCTCCACACGGCTGGAGGCTTCCCTCGTCACCCGCTGGGGATGTAGGAACAAGAAGGTAAGTGGGGGTGGGAGAGGAAAGGGAATAAAAATAAATTCCTTACCCGAGTCCCCGGTAGGGGGCGAAGGCAGCCTCTCAGCCGCGGGGAGGCTCGGAGCGGGGATGACCCCGCTTCCAGCCTCCTCATTGGCTGAGGGGCTGCCACGCCCCTGCCGAGGACAAGGTGGCTGGTAAAGGACCCGGCGTGTTGCATTCTGCTTGACTCTCGCCGGGTACTAAATATCATTAACACCCCAGTGTATCCAAGGATCCCTTGAGCAAGGGAACACAAATTGTCTACAGAGGATATCCATATGATCCAGAGAGCAGCTCTCAATCACAGTATATATATAGTGGCATTGACATGTTTTGCATTCCCAGACATACTAGTATTCTATTGGTTTATCTGAACGCATTAACTAAATGTGGATGGCCCCTTGTTTTATTGGACTAAGCAGTGATAATAGTCTTAACAAGTGCCTTATTTGATAAGAGCTCCCTGGAATGCAGAACTGAACTGGGATATAACGCTGGTAAATGTCAAAATGTTTACCCCTCATAGTCTAATCTCTGAGAGGACATCATAGCACTGTATTAAATGTATTCGCGGTAGGAACTCTAGAATGTCCATTTTTGGTCTCATGTAATGGAGTGAGTGTTTTATGTAATGTGCTTGTATGCATTTGCTTGATGCACTTTATAATATCAACAAATGGACTTATATAACTGAGTGAGTTTATTTTATATGCACTGTGTATTAAGGTGGTGATAGGCCAATTGTGCTCTCATACATTTTAATGTATATGTTTTTTTCATCACCGAAATAAACATATTATTAATGATTCACCTGTGAGCCTAATTTCTTTTTTATGTTTGCACAGTTTAGTATTGATTGGTTTCACTATGTCCAACATACATAGTTCCCTGTTCCTGTTCGTTTTGCACACTGGCTCTCACAACATGTAAGACTAAACTTGTAATGTCTCTGCAGTTTGCTTTCCTTACAACTCTCAGCATTAAATATTTCTTATTCTTAATGTCCGTTTATTTCGCTTTCTCTACAACTCACAGCATGCATATCTTATTCTCAGTTTCTCTGGAGTTCGCTTTCCCTACAACTGTCAGCATGCATAATATCTTCTTCTCAGTTTCTCTGGAGTTCACTTTCCCTACAACTCCCAGCATGCATAATATCTTATTCTCAGTCAGTTTCTCTGGAGTTCGCTTTCCCTACAGCTCCCAGCATGCATATTATTGTATTCTAAGTTTCTCTGGAACTCCCAACATGCGTAATATCTGATTCTCAGTTTCTCTGGAGTTCGCTTTCCCTACAACTCCCAGCATGCAAGATGTATTGTTCTCAATGTCCCTGTAGTTCACATTCACAACAACTCCCATCATGCAAAGTTCTTATGCACATTTCTCTGACTTTCCTTTCACTATAACTCCCAGCATGCATACTATCTTATTCTCAGTTTCTCTGGAGTTAGCTTTCCCTACAACTGTCAGCATGCATAATATCTTATTCTCAGTTTCTCTGCAGTTCGCTTTCCCTACAACTCCCAGCATGCATAATATCTTATTCTCAGTTTCTCTGGAGTTTGCTTTCCCTACAACTCCCAGCATGCATAATATCTTATTCTCAGTTTCTCTGGAATTCACTTTCCCTACAACTCCCAGCATGCATAATATCTTATTCTCAGTTTCTCTGGAGTTCGCTTTCCCTACAACTCTCAGCATGCATACTATCTTCTTCTCAGTTTCTCTGGAGTTTGCTTTCCCTACAACTGTCAGCATGCATTATATCTTATTCCCAGTTTCTCTGGAGTTCGCTTTCCCTACAACTCCCAGCATGCACAATATCTTATTCTCAGTCAGTTTCTCTGGAGTTCGCTTTCCCTACAGCTCCCAGCATGCATATTATTGTATTCTCAGTTTCTCTGGAACTCCCAGCATGCATAATAGCTGATTCTCAGTTTCTCTGGAGTTTGCTTTCCCTACAACTCCCAGCATGCATAATATCTGATTCTCAGTTTCTCTGGAGTTCGCTTTCCCTACAGCTCCCAGCATCCATACTATCTTATTGTCAGTTTCTCTGGAGTTCGCTTTCCCTACAGCTCCCAGCATTCATACTATCTTATTGTCAGTTTCTCTGGAGTTCGCTTTCCCTAGGACTCCCAGCATGCAAGATTTATTGTTCTCAATGTCTCTGTTGTTCACATTCACAACAACTCCCATCATGCAAAGTTCTTATGCACATTTCTCTGACTTCCCTTTCACTATAACTCCCAGCGTGCACAATACCGTATTCTCTCTTTGGAGTTCACTTTCATTAAAACTTGCAGTATGCAAGATTTATTTTTCTCCCTGTCTCTGTATTTTGCTCTCAGTGCAGCTCACAACATACAACTTTGGCCCTCATTAGGACCCAGGCGTTAAGGGGTTTACGGCGCCGTAAATGGCGCCGACCCTTATCGCCTGATTCCAAGGTCCCTTTGCGGGATGGTGATTTTAACACCTGCTTTTTGCAGGCGTTAAAACCCATGACACAAAGGGACCTTGGTGCTAATTACGCCACCGTAATTTACGGTGGCGTAATTAGCGCCTTTCCCCATTCCCATTATGCCCTATGGCGCAAAAATGGGAATGGGGAAGGGTAAAATGGGAAATGGGGATT
The DNA here is from genome assembly GCF_040938575.1 of Ambystoma mexicanum. Taxonomy (NCBI): domain Eukaryota; kingdom Metazoa; phylum Chordata; class Amphibia; order Caudata; family Ambystomatidae; genus Ambystoma; species Ambystoma mexicanum. The sequence goes on along the minus strand of NC_090927.1, from coordinate 269,673,211 downwards.
TACCGCCCCACTCACCTTGGAATGGGGCGGTAAATCCGCCATCCACCATGGTGTAAACGTAGTTTACACCATGGTGGTAAGGGTACGACCCAGGCCGTAACTTACCGCCTGGGTCGTAATGAGGGCCTTTGTCTTAGTCACAGGTTCTTTTCAGTCCGGTGTTGTTTGCTCTTGAAAAGAACCAGGAAATAAAGGGCCTCATTACGAGTGTGCGGTATGGGTAATAATTCCGTTAGCGCATCATTACCACACCACCGTACTTAGAGTTTGGTGTTGACGTGGAGCACTTTCCAGCAAAACGGCAAAAATCGTCGAAATCGCTGAATTCCGCTAGCAGTCCTACGATGGCATGCTCTAAGGGGCGTACAAACTTGCAAGAGTTTCCCTAAATATTGTTCTCCTTAATGCTTCTCAAGGAATTCTATCTTGCAACTTGTTCACCTCAATGCCTTTCTCTGCAGTGCTTTCTCCAGCGGGATGCCAACCACGTCTTTGATAACAGGGCATTCAAGCTTGTAAGAGTATAGTCTGAATGCTTGTCTTCTTTGTACTTTCTCCAGCGGTATCCCAATCGAATCTTTGATAATAGGACATGCAAACTGTGTACGTTTTATCTTAGCCTTCTATAACATTCACCACTTCTGTTTTCTTCAGTCCCACAACCTCCTGTGTTGCGGATGTGCACGCTGCATGCATTAATCCAGCAACACTCTGTCGGCAATACCCTCCAACCTTTACCAAGCATCTGTTGAAGTGCACAGAGGCTGGCTAGGCCAACACAAGGCAAAGGGAGGTGACGAATTAAGACCAAGGAACCCTACCATCCGCAACCTGCACATGAACAAACCTCACACATAGAAGGGAACATGACCATACACAGCCCTGTGAGTGCATTGAACTTGCTAGTGTGTAGATGCAACTGAATGTTCTACATAGTGGTAGCATGCCGAAGCGCAAGGCCTTCTAAGCCGTGTCTCTATGCATGCAATACATACAGTGCATACAATACTACATGTATTTGTGCCTGCAGAAAACTCAAACCACATGTACCAGAATGCACCACATAATAGTAACAATGAATGACACACAGTACATTACAAACAAAAGTCATGATGGTCAGCCAGAGATAAAACTATCTGCCGCACTGAAATGATTTGAGACTGCACACACATTTCACAGGTACACCGCTGTTCAGTGCGCTTTTCATATCTCCTTAAGGGACACCTTCAAGTAGAATGCATTTAGTACACATTTGCAAAATGCAACAAACCTTAACTACCTCCAATACATGATTAAAGCCTGGTAGCCTCACACAATTAAGCTTTAATCATCCATGCAAACACCCACCCCGCCGTAATGCTATTACGTAACCCTTTACCCCTCACACATCCAACCGATCAATATGTGTCCTCATCATATGTGTTACGATATAGATGGATGTGAACATGAAGTCCTGTAGTTGGAGACTGCATTCCGTGAATAACATTAAATAACAAATGGAAATCATGTGAATGTCTAAAGTCCCACTGTATAGGCACAGTCCACTTTCATGGGTAACACATTAATGACATGTAAATCCATTGGTGTCAGTGGTACAGGATTTGTCAGCGGGCAGGTTGACAGTGAATGGCCCATGTGACCGCAACTGCACAAACCCCCCTCCCACATGCATCCGGTCTAAGTTCCCTTAGGGGTACATAGGAAATAACCTATGCCATGTAAAGTATTAATTTTCTGTTCATGGTAGTCTTCTCAAATGAACACTACATCCTGTGCCAACATGAAATGACCACATATTGCACATGTACCCTTTCTCTTGCTCCTGTGCAGGTGATGCCGGGTATCCCCTGATGGCATGGCTCAAGAACCCCATCAGGCAACCCCACAACAGGCACGAAGAGGCATACAACCGTGCATATGTATGCACTTGCTGCACCATCAAGCAGACGTTTGGCCTGGTGAAGGCCAGGTTCCGCTGCCTCAGCAGATCTGGGAGAGCTCTCATTTACGGGCCAGAGAAGGTGCGCAAAATTGTGCTGGTATGTTCCATGTTACACAACAAGTGCATCCAGCGCAACGTCACCCTGCCCCCTGACATGGACATGCTGCCACCAGAGGCTGAGGACGAGGATGCCACAATGGCAATGATGGCAATGATGGACGTGCCAGATAGTACAAATTTATTCAACAATACTTTTGATCAACTATTACAGACACAGCACTGGACATGGATCGCACTGGGCACTGGACATGGATCGCACCGGGCACTGGACACTGTACATGAATAAATGCACTCACACAGAATAAGCAATGTCCAGTCATGTTTTTTTGAAACCCCAGGTGTATTGTGACATGAATAACTATGTACAAATGTGATTGGCATTGCCTACCACTACAATCCTGTACTTCTGACCCCCACCCCCTCCCCAACTATTCCCACACCCCCTCCCCAACTATCCCTACACCCCCTCCCTAACTATCCCCACAACCTCTCCCCAACTATCCCCACATCCCCTTCCAAACTATCCCCACACCCCTTCCCCAACTACACCCTCCCCACACCTTCACCTATTTACGCCCCCTTTTGGTAGGAGGGGGGTGCCCCTTTGCCGGGTGATTGACCCGCTGGGAACAACGCACAGGGCTGCTTTGCATAGAATTCGTGCGGTGTTGTGCTCGAGGATGGGGCCAGTGGTGTGGTGATATGGCGTTGTTTGGCAATTGCCTGCACCAACACGTTGATTGACTCCACCATGGATGAGGCGGTACCATTGCCCTCCCTCACACGCCTCCCCAGGTGGTACACCCCTTCTGTGGCTCTGCCCAGAATTCATGCAGTGTTCTGTGCGGTGTCCTGCATCATCTGGCGCATGAGTTGTGCCTCAGCAAGTTATTGCTGCACAATTGCGTGCATTGCCTGCTGCCGTTATTCCATCCTGGTGAGTTGCCCCGCAATGTCATGTACATTACGTAGTCCAGGTTGTGGTATGGGTGGTGGGCTTTGAGGGCCCATGGGACTGAATTCAGCGCCATCCCCATAGCTAGGGTCGCTGTGTATGTTATGCACACTGCCCTCGGCTCCAAACCCTTGTGGAATTGGTGCAGGTTCATCCTGTGGGGGGGGCAGGCTCATCCTGCTGGAGGGGGGGCTGGGTAAAACAGGTTCATCCTGCTGGGGGGCCAGGGAAACAGTTTCATCCTGCTGTGGGGGCGGGAAACAGGTTCATCCTGCTGGCGGGGCTGCTTGGCTGCAGGTGCCTCCTGCTGGTGGGGCTGCTTGGCTGCAGGTGCATCCTGCTGGTGGGGGGCTGGCCCAAAGGTGTTGTTGCACTCTCCAGTTTGGTGGCAGATGTGCTGGTATCCTGGCTCCAGGTGGTGGTTTCCCTTTGGCTGGGCCGTCCCTTTGTGCCCCTGGATGTGGTCGCCAGTTCCCCATCATTGTCAGATGTGCCTGTGGGCGACAGTTTGGCAGGGCATCAGTGGTGGGTGTGGATCCATCAGACGGACATCAATGCTAGTACTTTCAGAATCATGTGCATTGCCACAGACATGGTGGAGGGCATGGCATGGTGCACAAATGCATGTGTTGGAGATGCAGTATGGGTGCATGTTTGGTGTGTGGCCATGGTGTGCGCAGTGTCTGATGACTTGGGTAGTGGTATTTACCGGTTTGGGTGTTATGGGCATGCCACACAAGCTGTGTGACATGTTGTGTTTGATTTTGAAACATATGTGTTTCATTTGTGACTGCTGCCTATGGCTGTTGCTGCATTGATGGTGATTCAGCGTGATGGGACATGGTGGGTGTGACAAGTGTGCCACATGTTATTGCTGTGTTCATCTTGTTATGACGTGGATTTGGGCCTCTGGTAGCACGGCGGTGACGACAGCAGTTGGCAATTGTCTGGGCGATGTGTGTCTGGTTGCATGCAGATGCTACTTGTGTGGCCAATACAGTGGACATGTGGGATGTGTCAGTGGTGTTTGTTTTCGGGTTGCAGGCAAGTACATTGTGCATGTGGGCAACAAGGTTGCCTGTGGGTGGAATGGCAGCAGAGATCAGGTTCCACAAACTTGACATATTGACCTAGCCATTTGCATTGGGGCTACAAGGTGTGTGATGTGAATTTGGGCTTACAGGGACTCACCAGCATCAATGGATGTCACATTTCCCGCCACTGCATCTCCAACTCCCTCTATCTCCTCCATGTGCATGATGGTGCTGCACGTTTCCTCCCATGCCTGCAGTTTGATAGGGGATGGTGGTCCCCCTCCTGTGGCCATGCCCTGGCTGTGCTGTGCGGCAAGGAGGTTGCGCACACAGAGACGGGAGTCGTCCCACCTCTTCTTGAAGTCTCACACAGTGCGAGGTGTTGTCCCCATCGCCAAACCTTTATGGGCAAACTCCTCCCATATAGCCTTCTTACGGATGTGCATTTGGCGCCGCAGATCGGTGCAAAACACTTCATCTGAGTGCTCAACAAGGGTGTCTGCAAGCTTGTTGAGTTCAGGTTCACTAAACCGAATTGCAGGTAGCCTTGCAGACATGACTCTTGGTGTGGTAGCTGCTCAGGTTTTCACTCACACTCCTGTGCACTGAATATTGCAATGGATTGTGTTTTTGTAATGGCCGCCGGTACATTTCCTGTTCCTGCGATGACGTTATTTCCGGTACCGGTAACAGCCCTATGTGTGACGCCAGAGTCGGAGTCAGCATCAGCGAGGATGCCGGTATAGGGGTTTTTGGGGCCATTACAGACATGCCGGTGCTATCGTTTCCGGCCGGAATGTGCGTGCGCGCTGAATCAGAATTTACCATTACAGCAGTGCAACATGGACACGGTAGCAGCGGCATGCCAGTAATTTTATTTTTTTACCAGCAAACTCGTTATGAGGCACATTGACTTTGTAGGTTTGAATGCAGCCGTCTGCATACAACTAGATATATATCTCAAATTCAGTATGCATTGCAAAGACTTTGAAAACGGCAACTGGTTGTGAGGTACCATTGAAACACAGTAATGGTTAAAGTTGCTCAAAGCAGTGGGGTGCTTGGAATCTCTGATGGGTGCCTAAACGGTAACATGTGGAACCCTATGTAGACATACAGCGTCCAAATCCAGACAGTAAAATCTTTCATCTAGCAAGTTGCTCCATTCTACCTACCAAATCTATAATGACTTAAAGGCTACACTCCACCGATTCCCATACTTATCTATTCTCTTCTGTCAGAATTGGGGGTGAAAGGCAGGCCAGAAGATAGCTCTCAAGTGACTCTGCTAGTGCTTTGATTCTGTCCATTGCTCCACACACTGATCTCCAGCGACTGAAAGATTTCTCCACTCTGCTGGTGCTTAGCAATTCTCGAAACAGGGGTTGCAGAGGCAGTGCAAGAGGTCACATGGGGGTAATCAGAGGTAGCGATTGCTACCCCTGGCGTCCCCCAAAGGACGTCCATGGTGGAGGTGGCAGACCAAGAGAAAAGCAGACAGGTGGAGAGGGTGGTGGAGATGATTTCTAAATCAGTTAAGGTATTAGTGAGTGCAAGTGGTACTGCAGTGCGAGTGTGCATAGAATTGTAGCAAGTGTGGTTAAGAGAAGGAGAAGAGGTAGTGAGTGTGAAGTTATTGTGTGAGTGAAAAGGGGGTTGGGTGAGAAGAAGGTGGGAATGAGTGGTAGTAGTAGTGTGGAGCAGGGAGTAGTAGTGTGGTGGAAGGGCAGAGGTGTGGAGGAGGGAGTAGCAGTATGAAGAGAGTGAGGAGGAATTAGTAATGTCGAGTTGGGAGTAGTAGTATCGAGGGCAGATTTGTCGGGAGGAGGATGTGGTAAGAACATCAAAGGGTGGAGGTGAGGACTAGAACGGAGTGAAAATCATTTGGCGGGACAGAGAAGGACGATGCAGGGAATAGTAGGAGTAAAGGATGGTGGAGTTGGAGGGAGGAGAGTATCAAGAGAAGACCATCAGAGAGTGAGAGGGAGAGGAGAAACTGAGCATTAAAGCAAGGAGACCAAATCGGATAGGTGGGTCTTTAAAGCACCTCCCAATAACCTCTGAATAACTCTAACTGCTGGATAGCATAGGGAAAGTTGAGCAAGGCAATTTGGCTTTAGGCCTAAATATGTAGAGCAAGTCAGACCTTAGACAGTATGGTGAATTCTGCTGTAGACACTAACGTGGCAAGTTGGAACACCTGAGTTAGGGAGGGTGGTGCTTTATAGATGAGAGACGTTAATAAAAACCATAGACGAGTCTTAGATTGTTGGAACATTTCTTGAACCATCTGTGAAAGTAGTTACAGGTGATAAAAGAAATAGCCCCTTGCATCCTCTGACCCGGCTCCTTACATTTATGACATCACACCACAGGGTGACCTGTGCGGCATAATGCCATCCGCTGACTACATGCCAAATAATGCAGAAGATAGAGAGGTTTGCCTGAAAGTTTGGGGGAAGCATTCTAAATTACACATTCTTACTGACACGTTCTTACTGACTCCTCACCCTTACCTGGACCGAATAAGACCTTTACATTAGTTGTGGACAGAACTTCCTGATCTCTATTGGACAGGCCCTCACCCCCAGAGTGAGACACCTTATTGACATTCCACGACTGTCCATCCACCACTCTCATTACCCTGTGCATTCCCTTCATTGGATCTGACCAGGACGTTGTGGTATCACACAACGAGGAAGGCAGTTTCACTCTTACTTATGGGAATATTCCTGATGACTTTCTTCATTTCATCATTTCATTTTCTTGCCACCGACCAACGTGGATGCTCTCCTTGATTAACCAGTTAAATCTCTCCGCTGTTCCACTGGTTTGTGGGTGGTAGACTGAACTAGGGCGGTGCTCTATGCTGCTTCCTTTGAGGAACTCACACATATCCACCATCTTCATTAAATATCATTGTCTGTGATCAGGATTTTTGGATAACCTAATTTGTGCATCATAGCTTCTAAACAATTTCAAGTCACCTTTCATTAAAAGACAGAGCCAGAAGTGTTGCTAAAGAGGTAATGACTTCACTATTTATTATTACGTTGTTATATTCCCTCTGCCTCCACACTGTTCATTGCTAGTTATCTGTTCCTTAAAGGATCTTTGGAATCAACCAGTAGGGGACTCATGGAATACAGCGGGTTGTGCACTGGATCATTGTTGGTTTATGAGAGTTTGAAAGAGCCACCTGCTTGCACTGCCTGGGATCACAAGGTGTTTTCTTAGCTTCTTTAGGGCATCAATGCAGGTACTCCAGAAGGAAATAAGATAATTTTGAAGTGAGAATCAAGCACTCAGAAAACAGATGGAGGGATTTTCTGATATGGTAATGTACTTGCAGGTAAGGTAAATAGATTCCTTTGCTGCTCTGTCAGAGGGAGGATCTAGATTCCACCAGAACCTTGTATTTAGAGGCAGATGGCAAAACAAAGTCCTGTATTTTTAAGAGCTGGACATCACACATGCCAATTCCATTGGCAGCCTTGGAATGTTATAGTTGGGATGCTAATAATGTAACCATCTTTCTCACAAGTATGGGCTTCTCTTTCTGTGAAAGCCTAATGTTTTCCTGACCCTGAGGCCAGGGTGACCTTCATCCTTAGCTTGTTATCGTGGATGCTGCTGCTTTGTTCATACTTTAGGTACACAAGATCACCCTTGCCAATATGTTTTAAAGCAATTTATGGCAGATTATAGGCAGATGTTTGATCCCCAAACGACTTACCAAGCAGTTGAGAATGGGTTTCTGGAATTAAGGCAAGGGGGTAGGGATTGTGGAGATGTTGCAACTGAAACTTGCAATTTTGATTTGCTTTACCTGCCTCTCATTGTAACTGCTTCTAACAATTGTACTTGCATTTACTAGTCTCTCGTTGCGCTTGTAACCTCGCCTCCAATCACAACTAACACCTACTCTTCCCTGTTGCCTGCCTGTTTTGCAGGTTTCCATGTTGTATTGGTAACCAGAGATACCGACTTATCTCGCGAAATCATTCTTTAACACTGTCATGGCCACAGGGCAAGAACCACGAGCTCCACTACATAAAGGGTCCAGTTGGAGCCAGTCCTGGCCCTTTTATTCTGGTGCACGTGCTATTTTCTCCCCTGCAGGGCCTCCACGTGCCTCCAGGTCAGGCGTGGCCATAGGAGTGCAGTCGGCTGCACATGCAGCATCTTCTGGAAGTGGCAGGGTGGGGCCACAAGTCAGAACAAATGGCTGTGGCAGGGACCAGGCTATTTAAGCCTGCCCCCACCTGCGTGCAAGCGCTTCGCGTTAGTCTGCTTATAGCAGCGTAACGCTCACCGCTGCCTGAAGTGCATATTACCTGATTCCAGCAATAACCATCACCTGAAGCGCATCCTTACCTGATTCCAGCAGCAACCGCAGTCGGAGCACTTCCTTACCTGATTCCAGCAGCAACCGCAGTCAGAGCTCATCCTTACCTGATTCCAGCAGCAACTGCAGTCGGAGCGCATCCATACCTGATCCAATTTCTAGCCTCAACACTTACTCGGTAGTCCATCTTCGGCCAGCATCATCGCTGATTCACCAGCCGGCAGATCTTCGCATAACAGTATCCCGGTCTGAATTCACTAGGCCATCCCTGCAAGAGAAAAGGACAAACAAGGTTAGAAAAACTATAAAGACATTACGCTAAGGTCGCGCTCAAACCAATCCTCGCGCTTGACCTAAGAACCAAACTTACCGCCTATTGGGAAATCTGGACCGCTCTTTTTCTCCATTGGGGCTCGCTTCTTGCACCGCAATTCCGCTGGGCCTCATAAAACCTATTGGGAAGTAGAAAATACATTACAAGATATACGGACAATAAGGAAAAAGACATTCCAAAAGAACACAGACAATAATCATTATCAAAGGATACTTACCTTTGAAGAGGTACAGCCACAGCCAGTGAAGAAACTTGGTCTATCTAAAAGCACCCCTGCAGTCAGAAGCAGGACAGAGAGCTTGCCATCATAATTAAACAGGTGAGACTATATGGGTAGGCGCATGCTCACCACATTCTGGGAAGAATGGTTCGAGGGAGACCACATCCATATCACAGCATTCTCACAGCCTCTCGTATTCTCGCAGGGGCAGTACCAACAACCAGTGCAGTCCACAACACGGGAGCAGGGGTAGAAGCCTGATCAAGGGGAGCCGGTTCCAGGGAGGGCTACAACTGTGCCCCAATGTCCCCGCAGAGACCAGGTGAGCGCAACAGAACGCAAACCCTCTCCAAATCTCTGCCTGGGCGATATGGAAACCTCGAAAACAGACCACTTGGCCCAACTACTGGGGGAACTACAGGCAGAAGTTCATGCCTCCAGACAAGAAACCAATGCATTAAGAAGGGACCTTATTGTAGATCGAGAATGAACTGACGACTTGGCAAGACAGGTGCTTCAAATCCACGCAGGTCAGGTTCCATTACCTGGACTTGCACAGCCTCCTATGCCGCAGCCATCGCCACCAGTTCAAGTGGTGCTTTCAGGTGCAGTGCCACTGGCCCCGCCTGAACGCTTTACCGGTGACCCCAATAAGTATGCTAAATTCATGAACCAATGTCGCCTCCACTTTCTGTGCCGGCCTGGAGCTTTTCCTAAAGATAGCGCAAGGGTCGCCTTTGTTCTTTCATATTTAGGAGGCAGCGCAGCAGACTGGTCAATGCCATTAGTAAACCAGGATGATCCTCTACTCCGAAACTTTGGGGAATTCCACCGGGAGATGGAAAAGTTGTTTGCTAGACACACCCAAGGACAAGCCCTGGATAATGAACTATTGTCACTCAGGCAGGGAAACCAAGATATGCTGACCTATATCGCTACTTTTAACCTTCTCATAACAATGACAAATTGGCCAGAAGAGAAGAGGACCACACTCTTTTATCGGGGATTGCTTGGGGAACTAAAGGATGTTCTAGCTCAAATGGTCAATCCTCTTGAAGGCTGTGCGGAATACATCAATCTGACGGTGCAGCTTGACCACAGGTTGCAGAATCGAAAAATGGATTGCACAAGGACTGACGGGAGGTCAGTCTATATGCGACCCCGGGACAACCAAACTAAAACCCACAAATAAACTGAGCCTATGCAGATCGGGGGATTAGGGCTCCTATCTCCAATGCTGAGAGAGAAAAGAGAAGGCAACAACAACTCTGTTTATACTGCGGAAGAGCAGGACAGTTCCTCCGGGAATGCCCGGTAAAACACCTGAAGAGGATAGTTGGTGCAGCGGACAATGGCAATGATGAAAAGGAACAAAACTCGGAAAACTCCAATGCCCGACAAGCGTAGAGGTCCACTTGTCGAGCAAAAAGAAGGAATCTGTACAGACCTCACATCTGGTCATCCCGGTACTTTTGGTCAACCAACAACAACCATCAAAGGTACATGCCTTGGAGGCATATATTGATAGCAGAGCGGTGGGAAACTATATTGATCAAGATCTGGCTGCACAAATAGGCCTTCCTCTCCAGCAAAAGCTAAAATTGGAAAACGTCACAGCAGTGGATGGTTCTCAGTTGTTATCCGGCCCACTTACACAACATACCGAAAAAGTCATGCTGATGTGTCAGGATGTTCATCGGGAAGACATCTCTTCCGATCTTATTGGAGCTCCCCAGTTCTAGATGATCTTAGGAATGCGTTGGCTGGAAACCCACAACCCTAGGATCGACTGGCGAAAATGAGTGCTGACCTTCCCTCAAGAATGTGCTAACATCTGCTACCACAAAAGTGTGAACAGCCGGGAACTCAAGACAAAATCTATCCTGGGGCTCTCTGGTTCCCTACCCCCTGAATATTTGGATTACCAGGATGTGTTCAAGAAGGAGCAAGCAAACACCCTACCTCCACACAGAACTTACGACTGCCAGATCGATCTGGTGGCCGTAGCACAAATTTCCTGCAGTCGAATTTACGCTCTAACGGAGCAAGAAAACCAGCATCTGAAATCTTACCTGGATCAGTACCTAGCTAACGGCTTCATCCGCCCATCTAAGTCCCCTGCCTCCTCGGCTCTCTTTTTCAAACCAAAGAAAGAGGGTGACTTAAGAACTTGTATAGATTATAGAGCGCTGAACCAAATCACTGTAAAGAACAGATATTCCCTGCCACTCATCCCGGAGCTTCTAGATCAGGTGAAAAATGCTCAAATTTACACAAACTGGACCTACGAGGAGCCTATCGCCTTGTGAGAGTTAAAAAGGGAGACGAGTGGAAGACGGCATTCCAAACCAAATATGGGCTTTTCGAGTATCAGGTCATGCCTTTTGGATTATGTAACGCCCCGGCGGCATTCCTATTCTTTATGAATGATGTGCTTCATGAATTATTGGACGTTTGCACACTCGCCACTCACCTACATAGACAACATTCTTATTTACTCAACGTCCAAGGAGGATCATGTCGGCCATGTAAGAGCAGTTCTAGAAAATCTTCGACAGCATCAGCTGTTTGTCAAATTAGAAAAGTGTTTCTTCCATGTTACGGAAGTAGAATTTTTGGGCTTCATGCTCACATCACGAGGAGTACACATGGACACACGCAAGGTGGATGCTATCCTTCAATGGCCATCACCAACATCCACAAAAGGAGTACAGAGTGTGCTCGGATTTGCCAATTTTTATCGTCGGTTTATCCCAAGATTTTCACAAATAGTTCATCCATTTACCTCCTTACTGAGAAAGAATAAGAACTTCTTCTGGTCCCCCGAAGTAGAAAACGCCTTCCAGTAGCTGAAACTTGCTTTCACCACAGCACTAGTTCTTCAACACCCTCGACCCGACCTGCCATATGTGGTCAAAACAGATGCCTCCAACGTAGCCATGGGAGCAGTATTATTGCAAAAGAACCATGACACAGAGCAGTTACATCCCATAGCATTTTGGTCCCGTAAGTTTTCTGTGCCAGAATTGAACCATGCAATCACTGACAAGGAACTGCTAGCGATCAAAGGAGCCTTCAAAACATGGAGACACTATCTTCTGGGAGCAAGACACACAGTCACAGTTATCACAGATCACTGTAATCTATAATATTTGAAGACTGCCAGGGCCCAATCCTAATGCCAGCTTCACTGGGCCCTCTTCTTTGCAGCATATGATTTTGTGATTACTTACAGACCAGGAGTGCGCAATGGGAAAGCAGACACTCTGTCACGCATGGGTGAGGACAAAGAAGCTTTCCCCATATCTGAGCTTGTGGCCATCATTCCCGAAGAGCGGATCCAAAACCAAATCGCTGCAACCGCCTGTTTGGATGACTTGAAAGCCAATCTCCGATCTTGGATGAACCAAACAGAACAACAGGAGTGGCATGCTAGAGGAGACTGATACACCATCGAAAATGATCTACCCTATTTTCAAGGGAGACTATATATTCAGGACAAGAAATTATAAGACCAGATAATTGCAAACTACCATGAATCATTAGTGGAAGGACACCCAGGGATTGCCAAGACTCGAGCTAAAATACAAAAGGGCTATTGGTGGCCAACCTGGAGAAAAGACATTGCCCAATTCATTGCAACCTGTAGTGTCTGCGCGCAACAGAATTCTCAGAAGTTAAGTCCCGCAGGATTACTATGTCCCTTGACTGTGCCACCAGCACCATGGCATACGCTGTCTATGGACTTTATCACCGATCTTCCTCCCTGCAATGGGTTTAACACGATCCTGGTTATTGTAGACTTATTCTCTAAGATGGTTCATTTTATTCCATTGAAGGGGCTTCCCACTGCTTCTGCCTTTGCCACTGTGTTTTTGGAGAAAATTGTCAAATACACTTTTTCCCCATCAGTATTAATCTCAGATCGCGGAACACAATTTGTCCCTGCACTCTGGAGGAGGTGCTGCAAAATAGCCAAAATTGACCTCTGGTTATCCACGAGTCATCATCCCCAAACCGATGGCCAAACCAAATGAACCAACCAGACCTTGGAGAAAAACCTGAGGTGTATGTTTCAACAAACTGAGGAATCCTGGAAAAACATCCTCTGGTTGACCGAATTCGCCTACAATAATTCCATCCACACTAGCACCGGCCAGACCCCATTCTACACAGTGCATGGTCCACTTTTGATTCACTTGATGAATTGGAAATGCCAGCAGTTACAACCTTGCACAAGACTATTATTCGAACCCTTAAAGAAGCTGCTGAAAACCTGACCAGAGCAAAAGAACAACAGATAAGATTTGCAGACTGACACTGAAGAGGGGCTCTGCTTTATCAAGTCGGGGATAAGGTTTGGTTGTCATCCAAGAACATTCCCTTGAAAGGGCCACGAGTCTTCCGTCCCAGGTACCTGGGACCTTACTCCATCAAAGCCATCATTAACCCTGCTGCCATGAAATTGGATTTACCATCTAATATGCGGATCCATCTGGTGTTCCATGTTTCTCTCTTGAAACCAATGAAACCAGACACTCGGATTGAGACACCACCTGAGCCCAACATCATAGAAGGAGAACCGGAATACGAAGTCAAAACCATTCTGGATTCCAAGATAGTGCGATCTAAACTGTACTACCTTATAGACTGGAAAGATTATGGACCTCAAGACCGTACATGGGAACCTAGTGAATTCGTCCATGCCCCATGATTAATCACACTATTCCATCGTAACTACCCCACCAAGCCAGGACCAGGAGGAAGAGCACCCATGAGAGGGGCCTTGAGGGGGATTGCTGTAATGACCACAGGGCAAGAACCACAAGCTCCACTACAGAAAGGGTCCAGTTGGACCCAGTCCTGGAACCTTTGCCGCCAGGCTCATGAGAAAGTGTGCTCTGCACACTTTTATTCTGGTGCACGTGCTATTTTCTCCCCTGCAGGGCCTCCACATGCCTCCAGGCCGGGAGTGGCCATAGGAGTGCATTGGGCTGCATGTGCAGCATCTTCTGAGAGTGTCAGGGTGGGGCCACAAATCAGAACAAATGGGCGTGGCCGGGACCAGGCTATTTAAGCCTAACCCCGCCCGCATGCAAGCGCTTTGCATTAGTCTGCTTATATCAGCGTAATGCTCACCGCCACCTGAAGTGCATCTTACCTGATTCCAGCAATAACCATCGCCTGAAGCGCATCTTACCTGATCCCAGCAATAACCATCGCCTGAAGCGCATCCGTACCTGATTCCAGCAGCAACCGCAGTCGGGCGCATCCTTACCTGATTCTAGCAGCAACTGCAGTCGGAGCGCATCCTTACATGATTCCAGCAGCAACCGCAGTTGGAGCACATCCTTACCTCATTCCAGCAGCAACCGCAGTCGGAGCGCATCCATACCTGATTCCAGAAGCAACCGCAGTCTGAGCACATCCCACTTCCAGCCTCAACACTTACTCAGGAGTCCATCTTCAGTCAGCATCATCGCGGATTCACCCGCCGGCAGATCTTCGGATAACAGCATCCCAGTCTGAATTCGCCAGGCCATCCGTGCAAGAGAAAAGGACAAACAAGGTTAGAAAAACTATAAAGACATTACGCTAAGGTTGCGTTCAAACCAATCCTCGCGCTTGACCTAAGAACCAAACTTACCACCTACTGGGACATCGCAACTTCTCTATTTCTCCTTTGGGCTCATTCTTGCACCGCAATTCTGCTGGACCTCATATCACCTATTGGGAAGCAGGAAATACATTACAAGAGATACAGACAATAATCAAGGAAAAAGACATTACAAAAGAACACAGACAATAATCATTATCGAAGGATACTTACCTTTGAAGTGCTTCAGCCACAGTTGGTCTGGGCTGCCACGCACATGGACCAGTGAAGAAACTCGGTCTATCTAAAAGCACCTCTGCAGTGAGAAGCAGGACGGAGAGCTTGCCATCAAAATTAAACAGGTGAGACTATATGGGTAGGCGCATGCTCACCACATTCTGGGAAGAAGGGTTTGCGGGAGACCACAGCCATGTCACAGCACTCTCATAGCCTCTCGTATTCTCGCAGGGGAAGTACCAACAACCAGCTCAGTCCACAACACGGGAGCAGGGGTAGAATCCTGACCAAGGGGAGTCGGTTCCAGGGAGGGATGAAATCATGCCCTAACGTTCCCGCAGAGACCAGGTGAGTGTAACAGACAGCTAATGTAGCTGCCCCGTACCATGAGGCATGGCTTTACCAGATAATGCACAACCACTGATTAAGTCTATTGCTTGTCTGCTCACCTGAGGTAGCCCCCGTACCACAAGGTGCAGCTTTACTAGATGAAGCACGCCACTGATTTTCTCTATTGCTTGCCTGCTCACCTGAGGTAGCCCCGTACCATGAGGCGTGGCTTTACCAGATGATGCACACCCACTGATTTTGTCTATTGCTTGTCTGCCCACCTGAGGTAGCCCCCGTACCATGAGGTGAGGCTCCTCTACTATGTGCAATCATTCTAACTCTCATACGTGTCCTCTGCACTTTAATCTCTACACTGCACTATCTGTAACTAGCGCCTAGATGCCCAAGGGTTTTGTGTGCTGAAATAAATAAATAAATAATAATAAATAAATAAATAAATAAATAAATGTTCCATGTCTGTATTCTGGGAACATGATGGGGACAGGCACAGGCAGGGTTCACAGACCCTCCATGGGCATCTCTGTGGACACCAGATGCCAATTGCCAGAAAAAGACAAAGAAATAAGCTTCTTAGTTTGGGCCAACCAGAGTTCCATCCAGCCAGATCCAAACACCTGACTTGAATTTCACAAGCTTTCACTTAAAAGGAATGACATTACAGTCTCTGGAGCCCGTTCTCTAAATAACACAATTTTACCATATGAAACAGGGTATGCCTGCAAAACCCCATTGGGGAGGGGAGGAGAATGCCCACATATTCAAGCCCACTGTAAAATCCAAAATGGCCACAGGCCTTAATGCATCTCAGCCCATACCCCTCTTAGCCCCATCATCATAAACACATAGTCCAAACACGGGGCAGCCCAGTCCATACTACAAAGATGCCATCCATATTCGAAGCATCACCACAGGAGAGAAGAGACCAGACTTTGAGAGTCAGCCAACCCACTTAGTCAGCGTCTTTCCCAGGGAGACCAGACAGGAGGAGCATGTCCCTGCATGGGAGAGCTGGCCGGAGGAGAGCAGCAGATCATGGGAGACCCCGGTCCTGGAGACCTTGAGTATGGATAACCTGAGGTTGGAGAGCTGGCTGAGGGCTGGTGAGTGTTGAGGTGAGAGACGTAGGTAGTAGAGTGGAGGGCAATACTGGAACATATCACTCTGTTGGAGTAGGGTGATATTTTTGTGCAGCTAGAGGGAGACTGGGTTGTTGGGGAAGAGGGAGATTGACTGTGGCAGTAGAAGGAGTGGGATATCACCATGGATGAGTAAATTCAGTGATATAACTTTGGGAAGGAATTAGGGACAGTCTTTGGAAAATGAGGAAGTGTGATCAACCTGGAGACAAATGGAGAAATTGAGACAGAAAGAAATAATGAGACAGAGAGATCTTAATGTGGAGAGAAATTATTGAGATGGTGAGAGATAGTGAGCAAGAGAGGGACACAGAGGAGGAGAGCAATAGTGAACAATGGACATATCTGGAAGGAAGGGAAAGAGAGGTGGGACAGCACGTTGCAGAGGAAAAGAGGTTAGACTAGAGGACTTAGAGGTAGGAGAGATTTGTGTTAAGGAGAGCAGACACCATTTTGATAGAGAAAGTGGGAGCAATTGATCAGCGAGAGGGATAGAGCTATACCATATTGGTGCGGGAGAGATTGTAGAGTTGGGTGGAGGAATCAGATGGTGCCACTATGCTAGTGAGCAGAGAGGTCAGCATCGGATTAGTGAGGATGGGAAAGGACCACAGGGAGAACACTGAGAGAAGTGGATGAAAAGAAACAGTAGGGCCAGGCTTCTTGCTTAAGCCTATCAGGGCACATCTGTCTATTCTTGAAGTATCAATCTTACACACAGACAAGCAATAAGCTCATGTGTCTCTGCCAAGATAGAATCCAAAGGAGAAGATCTAGAAAGCATTGCTTAGGAGTACCAGAGATGCCTCTGTCTGCTCAAGAGCCACCGGCCTACACCCAAGTAAAGCTTGCAGCTCAGAGAGAGTGAGGATGGACAAGACAATTCTATCCTACAAACAACTGGAGGAGACAAAACAACCCTGTTTGAAAAAGGATGGTTTAGTTTGCACTTTGAATTGTTGGGGCTTGGGAAGACTTTACGAAATTTGTTTTGCACCGGTTACCTGATTTGGATCCCGTCTGGTACACTGAGCATCCCTTTGGTGAGCAGCTTGGGAGGAAGAGGGCAACTTCCCATTTCCTGTGACCCACTGTCGAGAACATCACCGGCCTATTCACTCATGTCACCTGGGGCTGCAATCATGGCACTTTTTTTGTTAATCCCTGCTTGCATTCTAGCACATTATCATTTCAGTATTTAATTAATACATATCTTTGAAAAATACTCTGTTTCCTGGTCCCAGACCTTCCATCCTGTCACAGGATCTAGTGACATCCATTGCCCATTTTAACTACCTGAACTTAGAAGCTAGAAACCTGGAAGAGAACACTACACCAGTGCTTTATAGAGGGAAGCTGGATGATCTAAAATATCCATTTGAAAGAACAGTGGAGAGACCCGCATCTTGTGATAAGTTAATTGATCTAGTTAAAAGACTCAACTTGAGAATTAATAAAATAAAGTGCAATACGAAAAGAAAGTTCCCTGAAGACAAGGTGCTGGGTAAAATAGATCACCACAATGAGGGGTTAGCCCTAGACAAAGGAATTTCTTACCCACCGTTGCCTAGAACTAGGACAATATGCAGAAAACATGATACATATTTGTATTGTGTCAAAGAAGGTAATGTCTTGAAGGAACACTGGTCAGTTCAACAGGTTAGGGCAACAACACGTGGCAAATACATTGCAAACATCTGCTGTTAATGCTTCGATGGTTGTACCCTTGCAGTATCAGGGTTCTACTTGGGCGAGGGATACAGCAGTACTAGACTCTGGGGCTACCAGGAGCTTCTGTAACTGTGCGTTAGTGCAAGAGTTGAACATACAAAAAGTCAGAAAAGGGCAGATAGGGCATGTTAGATCAGTAGATGGGACCCAATTGATTTTGATCCTGCTGCCTCATCTCACCATGTGTAAGAAAGGAGACCATTTTAAGCAGATAACATTTGATATGATGGAGGCTGTGAAGGCTTATACTAGGTACTCCGCAATCAACCACTCATGATCCCGTGCTTAGACGCAAAGCCATCTCAGCAGTGTTTAGCCTCCGTGCACTTTAGGGATCATTGTCTGAAGGCAAACACAGAGACTTATGTGGGAACAGGGCCATTCGGTGCTTACCTACATCAGTCTTATCTTTATGTTATGTTACTTGCTTATGTTACTTGGCATTTATATAGCGCCTTATGTATCATTGGTATGATCTCAATGCTGCGGTAGGTTGAATGCCCTTGGCAGTCAGTAGAGAGAGAGTGTTGTATGGTACGTGGGTGCACTGGATATGTGTGCAGCTGGTGTAGTTGCCGGATGATAGCTGCTTTCTGGCGATAGATGTGGTGCTCAGTAAATCAGTTGGATGTGTTCAGTCTAGTGGGTGGAAACCAAGACTGGGTTCTGGCTGCGTTAGGCCTGAGGAACACCTGTGCGAACATCTAGCCGGAATGTGCTCAGCTAGCTGCGTTTTATTAGGGTGATGAGGTAATTATGGAGTTGTTGTTCATATGTGAACAGCTAGGCCGAAATAACAGGGGTATAGTGTTCTAGTTGAATGATGATGTATAGCAGAGAATAAGCGTGGTGGTGTCATATGGTGGTTATCAGTAAAAGTGCCTGAGACCAGGTACGTGTGCAGGACGGTATGTAGTGACATACAGATGAATAGCGGCAGGGCGGATATAGGTATATATGGGATACATATATATATGATGGGGATACAGGAGGATAGCATATATAGGGGATACAGCGACCACATGGGGAGCTGGTGTTGCCTCCATTTGCTACATCTGCCACATCGACACCATCCGCCACATCCGTTCCCATCCGCTCCATCCGCTCTATCCAATACATTCACTCCATCCATTCTAATCATTCCATCCATTCCGTTCACTCCATCTAATACATCCAGTCCATCGGTTCCATCGGTTCCATCTAATCATCCGTTCCATCGGTTCCATCTACTCTATCCTTTCCATCTGCTCCGTCCGTTCCATCTACTCCATCCATTCCATCCACTTCATCTGTTCCGTCCACCCATCCGTTCGATCAACTCCATCGAATACATACACTCCGTCCACTCCATCTAAGACATCTACTCTATATGTTCAACTCCATCCGTTCTGTCAACTCCATCCATTCCCTCTACTCTATCTGTTCCGTCTACTCCATCTGCTCTGTCTGCTCCATCCGTTCCATCTACTGCATCCATTCCATCCACTCCACCCATTCCATCCACTCCATCCATTACATCCACTCCATCCACTCTATCCAATACATACACTCCATCTACTCCATCCACTCTGTCCAATACATACATACCATCTGTTCCATCAGTTCCATCGGTTCCATGTACTCCATCTGCTCCATCCGCTTTATCTGCTCCCATACAATATATACACTCCCTTCATTACATCCACTCCATCCACTGCTTCCACTCCGTCTGTTCCATTTGTTCCATTCATTCCATCTATTCCATCCGTTCCACACACTCATCCAATACATACACTCCATCCAATACACACACTCTATGCGCTACACTCCATGCGCTCCATCCCCTCCATCTGCTCCATCCATTCCATTCGGTCAATCTACTCCATCCGTTCCGTCCATTCCATCCGCACCATCCACTCCATCCACACCATCCACTGCATCCGTTCCATCCACTCGATCTACTCCATTCGTTCATCCCTTCTTCCGGTACATATACTCCATCCAATACATCCGTTCCATCAACTCCATCCAATACATACACTCCATCCACTCTATCTGTTTCATACACTCTATCTGTTTCAATCACTCCATCCGTTCTATCCGTTCCATCTACTCCATCCGTTCCATCCATTCAATCTACTCCATCCGTTCAATCCGTTCTATTTACTCCATCCGTTCCATCAACTCCATCAAATACATATACTCCATCCACTCCATCCACTCTATCCAATACATACACTCCATCCACTTCATCCACTGTATCAATACATATAACCCATCCACTCCAGCCACTCTATCCAATACACATACTCCATCCACTCGGTCCACTCTATCCAATACATACACTTGATCCGCTCCATCTGTTCCGTCCACTCCATCCAATACATCCATTTTATCTGTTCCATCAACTCCATCCGTTCCATCCATTCCACCTGCTCCACCAACTCCACCTACTCCACCTACTCCATCTACATCATCCGCACCAACCGCACCACCCACACCGCCCGCGACTCCCGCATCGCCCGTGACTCCTGCATCGCCCACAACATCCGCACCATCCGTGACATCTGCACCACCCGTGACATCCGCTCCATCTTTTCCGTTCACTCCATTTGATACATCCACTCCTTCCGTTCCATCCATTCTATCGGTTCCATCTACTCTATCCGTTCCATCCGTTCTATTTACTCCATCCGTTCCATCCACTCCGTCGAATACATATACTCCATCCACTCCATCCACTCTATCCAATACACATACTCCATCCACTCCATCCACTGTATCCAATACATATACCCCATCCACTCCAGCCACTCTATCCAATACATATACTCCATCCACTCCATCCACTGTATCCAATACATATACCCTATCCACTCCAACCACTCTATCCAATAAATAGACTCGATCTGCTCCATCTGTTCCGTCCACTCCATCCAATACATCCATTCTATCGGTTCCATCAACTCCATCCATTCTATCCATTCCACCTACTCCACCTACTCCATCTACATCATCCGCACCAACCGCACCACCCACACCCCCCTCGTCTCCCGCATCGCCCGTGACTCCTACATCGCCCACAACATCCGCACCACCCGTGACATCCGCACCTCCCATGACATCCGCACCAACTGTAACATCTGCACCACCCTTAACATCCGCACCATCCACACCATCCGTAACATCGGCACCACCTGTAACATCCGCACCACCCGTAACATCCGCACCACCCGTAACATCCACACCACCCATAACAACCATAGCATTCACACCATCTGTAGCATCCGCTCCATCCGTACCATCCGTACCATCCGTAACATCCGCACCATCCGTGACATCCTCCCTTCTGTTCCTTCCACTCCATTGGTTTTTTCTACTCCATCGGTTCCGTCCATTCCATTGGTTCCGTTCGCTAAATCTGGTCGATCTGCTACATCCGTTCCATCCACTTTGTGCGATCCATCCACTCCATCTGTTCCATCCACTCCATCCATTCCATCCACTCCATCCGTTCCGTCCACTCCATCCGTTCCGTCCGCTTCATCCGTTCCATCCGCGTTATCCGTTCCACCCGCGTCATACATTCCATCCACTTCATCCGTTCCTTCTGCTCTATCTGTACCTTCTGCTCCATCTGTAGCTTCTGCTCCATCAGTTTCATCCATTCCATTAATTCCATTCCGTCTATCCGTTTTAGTCACTTTATCCATTCCTTCGACCTACTCTGATTTTCTGTTTACTGTGACTATTCATTCCGTTAACTCTATCCCTCGACTGTATTCACTCCATCCGTGCCTCTGATCCATCCATTATGTTCTGTCATGTTGGTGTGCACGAGGTATGACAGCTTTATTGTGTGTTTCATCATTCGGTTGCTGGGGGATTTGGACATAACTTGGGAGGTCATTGGTGTTATGGGAAGAGCCATGCTTTAAGAAGTTTGTGGAATGACAAGTAGTCTTTGATGAGTCGGATGTGGGGTGGAAGTGAGTTCCATAGAGTGGGGGCCAAGGCAGAGAATGAGGAACCTCCTATCCTTACTGAGTTGGTGTTTGGTATCACTAAAAGGAGGGCCGAGCTTGATCTTAGAGTGCGCGGTGGGTGGTATGGTTTAAGCTTGTCTTGCAGGTATATCGGGCCGGTTTTGTGCACTGCACGGTGGGTGATGCATAGGGTTTTGAAAGTGGCCCTTCGTCCAACTGGGAGCCATTGGAGTGCCTATGGAGGTTTTGCTGCTGCAATGATACCAGGAGTTTGTAGATTTCATTTAGGAAACTCCCTTCACACCAAAGTTCTGAAATGTGGAATTGATCTAGAAATGAGGGTGTCCGTCCTTTGTGGATGGATGGAAGTAGGATATATGCTCTTACTGAAAAGGAGAATCAATATTTATAGGACTACATAGAGAAGATTATCAAGAGTGGTTGTGTACACCATTCTAAGTCAGCACCTGCTTTGCCACTCTTTGAGGTTTCTAAAATTCCAGAGATCTGGGAATGGTAGCATTTGCCGCTCAAGTCGGTCTTTCTTGATACTGTCCAAGTGGCAATGATTTTCTCAAAATTGAAGAAGCCTAGCACTTGGTATACGTTCTATATGGTTGCTAATGGAAGATAGTCTTCAGAACTGTGTTCACCCTATTTGAGGGTTGGGTTATGGTCTTTGGGTTATGCAGCAACTAAGAAGTGTTTATATATGTTATACATTAAGTCATGAGAGATTTTCTTGACATATGCGTGGTCGTCTACATTGATGGTTTGTTTTTTTCTCAAGATCTGGAGACACGTCAGGGGCACAGGAATGCAATACTCCTCAAACTGCGCAAACATTAGCTATATGTCAATTTGGAGAAATGTGAGTTCCATACCAAACTCCTCACATGGCTTGGAGGCAGATCTGAAGGAGGATGCAGACTTGCCACACTCCCACATGTGTAAGAGATATCCAAGGTTGACTTGGTTTTGTGAATCTTTATTGACAACTTATTAAAGGCCTCTCAAAGTTGCTTGGCCCAGTAACTGAGCTCTTGAAGAATGAAGTTCATTTGGTCAGAAGTAGTGGGTGGTGCTTTGAAATATTTGAAGGAACGCTGAACTACTGGCTCATCCCACTGTGTACAAATGTTAGTCAGCCTTTGTTTCATGGAGGCTGATGCTTCCCATCTGGAGCTGGGAGCTTTATTGTCACAGCAGCACTATCAGAAGCACTGGGCACCCTCATCCAGTAGCACTCTATACAATAAGACTGACGGGGCGAAGGTAAATTATGTAATTTCTGGCAAGGAGCTATAAGTGACAAAAGCTGCCTTCAAAGGTAGGTGCTTATCTATTAGGCTTCCCTAAAGTGGTTACTATGTCTATGATCATCCACATTTTCAAGTTCTATGTTCAGCCAAGGCTGCCAGCTTTGCCAGTAGAGTTGGTCACTCCTCTTTTCTGATTGTGGTTTTATCATTACTTTCAAGCTAGGATGACTGAATGGAAAGGCAGCTGCTCTGTCAAGACAGAGCAATGGGAACTACAACCCTATTTTAAGAATTTTGTAGCCGAAATGACCACTCTGGATAATGGTAAAGCTGTCCCGGTGGCTATGATTTTAGATCACATGCTGCCATTGGAGCGGGAAAATCCCAGGAGACAGGTTAGAGAAGGTCTGCTGTTTATTGGATCAACTATATTTGCCTGCTGAGGACCTCCACAAGAGGTATTACACGAACATCATGACTCGCCTTTGACAGGTCACCCTGATTACTGGATAACATTAGATTTTCTAGCTTCAAATGGTTGGTGGGAGGCGAGTCATGATGTTTGGAAGACAAATGGACTAGCCTTGTGAGCTGGTTTTTGAATGTGAACGATTATGGGCGAAAATTAAAAGTAAAGCTAACAAGTAAGAGTATATCACTGGGAGCAAACAAGGGGGCAGTGATATATGGATCGGCCACCTGTGCCATGCACACTGCAATACAGGCATTCCGTAACATGCTCCTCTCCCAATCCAGCCTCTGCTTCGTTTGTACATGTTTCACTGCCTCGATGAATGCTGCTTTTGCTTCTGTTTTGGAGGCAACCCCATCAACAAACTATATACCCCCACCATCACCTCATTCACCCAACCTTTTCCAACTCATATGGCTGTTTATGTCTTATCCTCTCAGGAGGATAGCTTAACGGCAACATGCTCACCTTGGGAACAAAAGGACACAGAGCAACACAGGTTCGAATCCCTAGTCCGGGCTTAGAAACCTCTGGGTATTAAGCACGTTATAAATAACCTATCATATCATTCTTCCACCCCTTTCAGGTGGCCAACTTACTTTGAACTTTTGTCAACCTGTCCCAACATCCTCCAAACCTCTACCTCCTTAACATCAACATTGCATCCCTCAAAGCTTCATGGTCCCATGAGCTGCCCTCTCGAGTGACTTTGGCATGCACCGAGGATCGTCCTTTGCTAGCAGCATGAGTCTGTTGTTAACAGAACCATTTCCAAGAAGGAGCATTTTTTCTGTGCTCTTTATGACTAGTAGCAAATAGAAAGCACTGTTTTAACATGAACAAATGTGAAATGCATGGGTTCAAACCTCCTATGGATTCTTCCCATGACTGGGCCCCTTGTCGTGCTTCATCGATTTTGCGGCCTTGTGGGGATGTTTTACCTGCTATTTGCATACTTACTGAGGCACCCTGCAATGTGGAGTCATGGGGTAACCTTGTGTAAAATGTACACTATTACATTGAGGTTTTTGTGGCTTCAGGACTCTTGCACCACACAAACATTTTCTGTCTACACGGGCTGCAGACTCAAGGTGGCCCTGAATGTTGAGGGTGACACGCCGTGATTTCTGTAACTGCCCTGTGCTAAATGAAAGATGTAAACCCCAGACTTGCCTTGTGACCCCCTGCACTGATCCCATCAGGCATTTTAAGGACCCCCTTTGGGGACCACTTAATTTATTTGTGCATTGCAACACTTGAGTTAATTAACCATACGGAACACTCCCATTTTCAGATCCTGCACAATGCCTACAGTCTTTGAGCCAGAGATGAGCCTACAAGGCAACCACCGCCCGTATGCTGGCTTATTTAATGGCCAAACGACAAACATTGGATGGCACGCTGTTATCTCTCAGCAAGTCCATTTCCAGACTAGAAAGTAGACTAGCTCACAAGGAGAAAACTAGGGAACAGTCATTCTCATGCTATGCTCCGATCCTCTTGTACTCCATCCCCAGTGCAATACAGACTGGATCAGCCTCCTTCAGTTTAGGGAATTACCGAAGACCAGGCTCTTCCAACAACATCTTGGTGTAATCTAGATTCCAGCTATCCTGTGCTTTCCCCCATCCTTATGTTCTACTGTGATAACCATTACTAATGTTTACCTAAGGACCTCTACCAATGCTTTGCTGTTTGAGCTGTACAGCATACCATTACTCTTGAGCTAGGTCTGTGCTATAAAAATGTATAATACTAATATAGAAATGAGCATCAAGTTAAAGGAGTTTTTTTTAACGGCTCTGCATACCATTAAATAAATGTCTATTAACTCTCTAATTCTATGGCAAGACTTGAGGCGAGCATTATGCTTCAACTTCTTTATTACCACTCTCAGCAGTTTCAACAAAACTATAACAAAACGCACAACTTTGAAATGTCCCAAAGTGACTTTCTTTCATTGAACTACAAGTCCCATAGTCTCTGTAGTCCTCAACCTCCAGCTCAGTACATGACCACTTCCTGTCCCTGAGCTACTCCTCTTCTTTTACTGCTCTTCAAGCAGATAACTAACGTTTTCTCACCCCTTCCCCCCCCTTTGAGATATGGTACTTGGGGGGATTCTACCCTGCTTGAAGTATAGATAGGGGTAGTTAAGTAGACATTGACAAAGTTTTCCCCCACAAGGGACCTCGTAGTATATATATTAATATATACGATTCATGGAATGTTTAGTTTATGTGAGGCGTGCGCTGCGCGTTCATTTTCTTTAATATTCACACACGCCTGCAGGGTGTTTAAATGGGAACGGAGCGTAGTAGAAGGTAAGTAAGCAGTCTTACTGCAGCTCCGGCAGCCGACACCCCGTGTCGTATACTCGGCATGTCAGGTGTCTGTCAGCCCACTTCGGAGGTAGCAGGGCCCTCACGCGAGGGCAGAGACCGCTCTGGCCCCCTCCTTTGGGAGGGCGTGGCCGAGCGGCCCGTGATATGAAGAGCCCTCGTATGAGGGAAAAGTCGCGCTCGCAAGCCCCCTCCTTGGCGGAGGCGTGGCTTGGCGCGCTGTACGAGCATCAGCATCTTTGCTGAATGCGACGCAGAAGAAACCTCCGCACACACGTGGATTTTTGACACGCTGAGAGAGAAGTCCTATAGTTTCTCCCCCACGCACTGTCCGGAGCGTTGAGAAACGATTCTCCCCCTCGTGTATGCCTCTAGCATCAGTGAGTGTGAACAGTTCCTGAGCCTCACATACAGAATATTACAGAAGTCTCAGGATTGGAGGCCAGATATTGCATATAAAGCCATCACAGGCATACAGAAAAACAGAGTCCGGTGCAGCCACATAAAAGAAATACACAAAAAAACCAAATAGTAATAATATAAGGCATAAACATTTACTAGCGTGATGGGCATGCAAAGACACCTGTTGCAGGTACCTGGGCACACAGCACTCTCCTAAAAATGTCAGATTTCGAATGGAGCGAAGAGGAGCAGTGTCTAGACTTAGCAGCAAGCTTCAAGGAGGTGCTAGGAAACTCGCTAGTAGAAGCCGTGGCTCAAGGGGTGAGACCCCTACAAGACAGACTGGAAATCCTGGAGGCTATGTTGATTAAGCCAAAAGAAAGCACCATAAGGACTGACAGCACGCCCGCCAGACACGCAGGTTCAGGGTCAATGGGGAGTCCTCAGGCCCAGAAGAGGAAAGCCTCCGATAACCCCCAGGGCCCTTTGGATGGGGTGAATAATGAGGCCCCGGAGGTTGCTGACGCTTTCGCTAAGCTTAAGGAAGCCTATCTTCAGGGTCAAGCAGTGCCAGACCTCACAGCCCCCTCTCTCAGGGAAGACAATGAGGGAGATAATAACCCAGGCTCGGAAGAGGAGCCAACAGAGGGAGACTCCTCTTACCCAGACAACGATGAACCAGTCGAGGAGGAATGGGAAAACCCCAGCGGGAAATGAGCCCGCAAAGAGAAGCACCTCGAGGAGGAGCAAGATGATATGTTTGATCTGGATAGCATCCGGAACCCGAGATCATCCGACTGGCAGCCATCACCCAAAGTAGCACAATATATGACGGCGAGGTTGAGGAAAGCCTTAGACAAGGAGGTCAGACAACGCCTCCGAGAGGAATGCCCGCGACCTGACTTACACGGGAAGGTAGCAGAGATCGCCGAGCTGGACCCCAAAATACTCACTTTCGTATCAAAAACTAGCAAAGACCCCCGCAAAGGGATAGACAGATCCTGGAAGAGCTGTCAAGAAAAAGTGCTGGATTTAGCGGGTCCTCTCGCTAAAATCATGGATCTGGCAGAAAGAGCGAGAGAGACCGGAGAGGAAGTTGATCCAGAAGCATTGGCTGGATGTGCACAAAGAGCGGTTTGCTTACTGGATAACGCTAATTGCGCTATCGCCTCAGAAAGAAGGAGAGGTCTCCTGCTAAAAATAGACACAAAGCTAAGTGACCTAGCGTCTTTCGAAGCCGGAGAGGTGGCGCAAGGCCTACTATTCGGAGAGACTTTCGGAAAGGAGATGGGCCACTTCGTAGGAACATACACATCCTTGGAGAAGGCTCAGGCTTCCATCAGGAAGATTTTCCCGAATTGAGTTTTTGCCGGGACCGGTTGTTTCAGGGGTCGTTCGACCGGTCGGCAGCAAGGAGGACGAAGGCCCCCCAATCAGAGGGCACAATACTGGGAGAACAGGCAGCAAGACGCGTTCTTCCCAGCCAGAGGCCGTAATTGCAGAGGTCACAGAGGAAGGGGCTTCGGCCGTGGTCAAAATTTTACAACAGGTAAGAATAACACCATACCCACCAGTGGGAGGGAGAACCAGCATGTTGTGGGTAAACTGGCGTGCGCTTTCCAGCAATGCCTGGATTTTGCAAACCATCAGAGGTCTGCAGATAGATTTTATTCAGACATCAGTACAGCAGCGCATTCCCCATCTGCAGCGCCTAGCGTGAATAGAGCAAGCATGCCTAGACCACGAGCTATCTCTAATTGTGCAGAAGGGAGCCATAGAGAGGTGCACACAGACCCCCACCTTCATAAGCAACATGTTTCTCGTTCACCGGAAGGAGAAGGTACACCCAGTAATACATCTAAAGGAATTGAATGGCATCATCATGGAAGGCATCCACCAGCTTAGAGATTGCCTGAGAGAAGGGGACTGGTTGACAAGACTAGATCTGAAAGACGCTTACCTTACAATCCCAGTACAGGAGCGTTTCAGGACCTTTCTAGCTTATCGTTGGAGGAACCAGCCATGTCAATTCAAGACGATGCCCTTCGGGCTTGCGTCCGCACCGTGGGCTTTCACCAAACTGATGAAACCAGTGGGCGTGGCGATCCGAGAGAAAGGTATAAGATTGATAATATATCTAGACGATCTACTACTGCTAGCAGAGGATCGAGAAGTGTTAGAGTACCAGACGAACTGGGTCCTCAAGCTAATCCAGTATCTAGGATCCCTAGTGAACTCAGAGAAGTCAGATATCAAACCAGCACAGAGACTGGACTTCTTGGGGTTTGTGCGAGACACAAAAAAAGCTACGCTAGAGCTCCCTCCACGGAAGTTACGAGATATCAAGAGAGAGATCAGACTATGCTTACAGAAGCAGGTGATTTCACTGAGAGTGCTCGCGAGAATAGTAGGCTTAGTAGCAGCCTCTGTTCAAGCCATATTTCCAGGTCCCTTACATTATCGAGCACTACAAAGATTGAAAATAAGACATTTACAACAAGGGCTGAGATATCATCAGTTGGTACCTCTGGACCCGGAGTCTCGGAACTGGAATGGTGGCTACAGAATATGGACGCCTGGAATGGGCGTGCCATTTTCGGGGACCGTCCTGACCTAATCATAGAGTCGGATGCCAGTTGCCTAGGCTGGGGAGCAAGATGCGGAGACTTGCAGACAGGGGGAAAGTGGAGCAAAGAAGAGCTCAGACTTCACATAAACTGCCTGGAGCCTCTAGCGGGCTCTTTCGCAATCAAAGCATTCACAAAGGACAGAGTGAAGTCATGCGTTCTGCTAAAGATGTACAACATCTCGGCAGTCCGTTACATAAATCACCTAGGGGGAATGAGGTCCAGGATGCTAGCGGAGCTAGTGAAAGACCTGTGGCACTTTTTCCTACAAACAGGCACGTCAGTGACAGCAGAATACCTGCCTGGAACACTGAACGTAATAGCGGACTGGAACTCCAGATACCTCACAGACTCCAGCGACTGGAAGCTGGATCCAGTAGTGTTTCAGAGGCTGAATCAGAGATGGGGTCCAGTGCATATGGACCTGTTCGCATCTCACCTCAACGCTCAGACAACCAAATACTTCAGCTGGAGATTAGACCCGGAAGCTCAAGACTGGTCGGGCAAGCTCCATTACGCATTTCCTCCCTTCATGATGTTGAGCCGAACACTAGCGAAGTGTCGGAGGGAGAGGGCGGAGTTGATAATAATAGCGCCGCTATGGAAGTCGCAAGTCTATTTCCCGACCCTGATGGAGCTTTCGATAGATCTGCCGAGACTCCTCCCCGAAGGAGAACAGTTACTCACGGACCCAGCTGGGTCGTGTCATCCTCTGAGAGTGATAGGGACACTCCCGCTCATCGCGTGCAGAATATCAGGAAGCAACGGGAACTGCAAGGCATTTCGATGCAAGCTGCAGAGCTCATCGCAGAATCCTGGCGCCATCCACTAGGAGGAGCTATGACTCGCCTTTGGCCAAGTGGACTAGCTGGTGCAAGGGGAGAGGTTTTCATCCCATTTCAGCACCTGTAGTGGGAATACTGAACTTCCTAGCGCAGCTTCTGCAAGATGGTAAAGCATTCCGCACCATAGGAGTGTATAGATCTGCAATTTCGGCGGGGCATCTGCCGATAGACGGAGCGCCAGCAGGAGAACACCCAGCAGTGGTTAGACTTATCAGGGGAGCTAAGCTTAACGTTCCACCCGAACCCAAGTATAACAGATTATGGGACATGACGGCCGTCCTTCGGCTGATAGAAAGCTGGCCAACAAACAGATACCTATCTCACAAGCAGCTGTCAGGGAAGCTAGCAATGTTACTCTGCCTCATATCCTGTAAAAGGGTATCGGACGTCAGAGCCTTAGAGATAAATAGGAGGACTTTTGGGCCTCTGGAAGTGACTTTCACGATAGTGCAAAGAACTAAGACAGGAACATCTTCAGTTCACTACCCATACTATCCGGATAATACTAAGTGGTGCGTGGCAAGCTGTATTAAAGAGTACGAAGCTAGGTCAGTGGAGCATAGACCTGAAGGCATCACACAGTTATTAATAGGGCGCAGAAAACCATTTCAGGCAGTAAAGACAGCTACCATCGCAAGATGGGTTAGAGAAGTTATGCAAGCAGCAGGTATTGATCTGCGAAAAAACGCATTCTGTCAGGGGAGCCATGGCATCTAAAGCGTACACGGCTGGGGCGTCCCTACAAGAGATTATGCTAGCAGCAGACTGGGCTAATGACCGTACCTTTAAAGAATTTTACTTTAAGCCTCCTGAGAATATAGCAGTGACAGTACTGAACAAGCTTTGAAAAAGCATAATGCTCGCCACCAGTCTTGCCATAGAATAAAGATTACCCCGGCTATCTGTGCAGGGAGCATTAATTCTATTAAAGACTAGGAGGCAAGCATTAATTTCCCACCCTGGATTATTAAGACTATGATGTATCGTTTATATATGCTTTACTGTTATGATTGAGCGTGGATTGGATTACAATTCATAAGCACCACCCTTATGTCTGTTTTGTATTCTTCTTTAGGGGAAGATCAGAAGAATAGCTGAGTGAGAGACTTTAAGCAAAGTTAAGAGTGAGCAGCCGGAGTTTAAAGCAGCCAGTTGCAGTGGTTTGAGTCTTCACACCGTTGGCCGGACAAGTTGAATTCGAAGGACAGTCAGAGCACGTAAAAGAGTGGAGCTCAGGGACAGGAAGTGGTCATATACTGAGCTGGAGGTTGAGGACTACAGAGACTATGGGACTTGTAGTTCAATGAAACAAAGTCACTTTGGGACATTTAAAAGTTGTGTGTTTTGTTATAGTTTTGTTGAAACTGCTGAGAGTGGTAATAAAGAAGTTGAAGCATAATGCTCGCCTTCTAGTCTTTAATAGAATTAATACCCACTGCACAGATAGCAGGGGTAATCTTTATTGTTCCTCGCATGATCTGCTCACTAATATCACACTGGTGGGAAAGCCCACTCAGAAAATGCCTGGTGTTGTTCGGAGCACAACAAATTCCCTTTCAATTTGCTTTACTGTACGTTTAAATGCATGTGGGAGGTCACTGACTCTCTTTTTCAGGAAGATAGTGAAAGAATTATATGGCAGATGAAACATCTTCTGTCCTCGATTCAAAGGAATGAAGTAAGAAAATTAGTGATATATCATGCTCTGTAATGTCTGTGCAATGTAGGAAGCACGGTAAGCACACACACACACGCTTAATTCTAACTGTATTTATTAAGTATATTCTCATAAAAGCCCCTCTTCACTGCTAGGCGGAAACTGCCAGAGCTTCACTGAGAGGTAACATATATACATGTGGAACATTCTATTACATCACAATATGCCTGCCTGGACAAGAGCATGACCTGAAAGTAAATAAACAAATGTAAATGATGTAATGTATCAAGGAAAAACATGCTGATTGAATAGCTACAAAGCATGTATCTGCACAGGAAAATATGTAAACACACACACTATGCTGAATGTAAAGAAGGATAATGAATAAGATATAACACACCTCCCCTTTCTCCTAATAAGCACAACATATTTTTTACTTTCTCACAACTCTGCTTTTGTTAAATTTCTTGCCATCTTCCAAAAACACAGCATCACCCGTTTCCTTTTTTATAACAACAGGACCTTCAAACTTGCTCTCTTTCTTTGGAATAATATCAGGCCTACGTATAATATGTATAATAATACCACAGCCTATCACCTTCAGAAACACGGGTGAGTCTGGCTTTCTTTCATACATGCACTTTTATAACTCACCTTGTCTTTAAATTCCTTTTAATCCCACTCTACAAACTTTGATCTACCCAGCCAAGCTGGACATAATACAGTAGAGGGCTTCCTCCTCCTGAGCACATGAAATGGCACCAGCCCTGTTGTGGCATGGGGAGATAATCTGTAAGCAAAAACTCTTTTCCCTACTTCCTCTTCCCAGATTTCCCCTTCTTTATCTGCCTTTCGTATGCCTTGCATGATGGTTCCATTGAACCTCTCGACCATTCCATTGGTCTTGGGATGGAACAATGCTGATCTGCAATGGTCCACTCCTACACCTGCTAGAAACAGCTTCATGATGCAGGAAGTGAACTGCACTCCATTTTCAGTGAGTTATTTCCTTGGAAAACCTTCTTGCTGGAATACACGATCTAAAATAGAAACTACCACCCTTGAATCTGCTTCTCTAACAACATCTATTGCTACCCACTTAGAGTACATATCCATTAATACTAAAGTGTATTTCCTTACTCCTTGGGCTCCAAAAACAAGTCCTAAAATACCCATTGCCACAAACTCCCACAGCATCTCAGGAAGTTCCAGCGGCCTCAAAGGCTGTACGTTACACTTCAGCATTTTTTCAGGTATTTCATACTGAACTCCCACTTATTATATTTTCTACATCACTGACCAAATTGGGCCACCAATAGTCGGCTCTTAATCGCCCCCTTGTCTTCAAAATCCCAAGGTGACCCTCATGGCTCAAATCAATTAATTTGCTTCTAACCACCTGTGGGGGAACAACGCGACCAGAACTTAAGAGATGACAAAGCACCACAATGAGCTCATCTCTGACTTTTTGACATACTCCCAGCCAATCATCCTTAGAGGTCCAATTAATCCAATCATTGAGTATGAATTCTTTCGCTCTGTTCAACTGACTATCTCTGACTTCTGCTTCTTTCCATTGGCTTTTAGCCATGGCACCTTTGCCTCTATAAAATATTTCTCCATCTAATTCACCCTCTCAATTACATTCACCATCACCTTCCTCGCAGCTACTGATATTTCTGGAGAGAAAGTCTTCCACAATATTCTCCTTACCATTGATGTGTTAAAAAAAAAATAATAAAAAACTGTTGTCCCTGCAACGTAGTGACCCACCTCATGATCCTGCGAGACATACCATCTAATCCTTTGTAGTTAACAATACTCACAAGGGGTTTGTGGTCTGTCAAAATCGTAAAACACCTTCCCCACAAAAATGCCTTACATTTATCTCTAGGCCAGAGTACACACAACACTTATTTTTCTATCACAGAGTATTTCTCCTCTGCTCCTTTTAAACACCTAGGTGCAAAAGCTATAGTTTTCTCAATCCCATTTTGTTTCTGTAGTAACACCACACCTACGCTGTTATTACTAACATCAGTTCTTACAAACGTTTCACAAGAAGTGACAGAAGTGCTTAACACAGGTGTGTTGATAATGTGTTCCTTGATCAAAAAAAATTCCTCCTGACACACCTCTGACCAGACAAACAGAATATCCTTTTTACATAATTCCCTGATATTTCTGCACATGTCAGCAACACCCCTAATGAACTTAGCATAGTGTTCTTCTAACCCCAGAAAGGAAAGTATTCCCTGTTTATCTTTGGGGGGTTTCACTCCATCAATAGCATTCACTAAATTCTCCTTTGGTAGTACTTCCTGTGCATTCTGTTGCATGAAACTTGCATTGTTTCTCTGCAATGTTACATCCTCTGCACTCAATTTCCTCAAGTCTTGCACACGTCTGTGATCATGTTCATTTTCTGGAGTCCGTGTAACAATAAAATCATCCTGGAAGGACCATACACCTTTAATGTGGCCCAAAAGCTTGTGCATTGTATGCTTAGAAAATGAAGCAGCTGAAACCAGCCCGAAAGGCATTCACTTATACCCGAACATCCCTTCTTGTGTAATAAAAGTGGTCCAATTCATTGACACCGGATGTAACATAATCTGGTGGTAGGCTGAAGCAAGGTCCAGAGTGCTGAAACATCTGGCCACGCCATCATGCCTACCATCTCCCCAATTTTGGGTAGGGGAAATGTATCCACCACAACACATTTATTCAGAGCTCTCAAGTCCACACATAATCTGACACAACCATTGGCCTTGCGGACCTCCACAACTGGGAAAACCCATTCAGAGGCTTCCACCTTTTCAATTATATCCTGAGACAGCAGTTTCTTAATTTCCTTGGAGAGCTCCACTCTTAATGCTAATGGTACACAATGAACCTTCGATGCTACTGGGATAGTACCTTGTTTCAAAATTATCTTGTGGGAGAAACCCTTCAAACATCCTATGCTACTTCTGAGTACATTCTCAAACTCATCTTCTGGTTTGTGTGCTTCTCGATCAACGGTTTCAATCTGACCCAGAACTTTAGGATTGATAACAATGCCCAGAGCGTATTGTTCATACCACCCTAGAAGACTACCACCTTTTTTGTATACTTACATTTCTGCTGCTGTACTCACACTGAGATATTGAATCTGTGCTTTAAAATACCCGATAAACGTTATCCTTGCACCTCCATAGGCGCTTGCCCTTACCTTGGATTTGCATAGAGTTACAGTCATAAAACATCTCTTACACAAGTTCTAATCTATAATTGTATAGTTTGAGCCAACAGCATATTGACAGTCTTGTCATTGACCAATATATTGGATATTGGTGTGTGGTTTTGCCCCATTTCTATTCTTTGTGCCAACTGTACTCACTGACCATGTAACACCCACATCATTCTCATCATCTATACCATCATCAGCACTGTCCTCACTCTAATACATGGAAAATTCTTTAACCATTCCCTTGGCGAATTTCCTACAGTATCATGCAAAGTATACTTTTTAATGCCCCACAAACATACAACTTCCAATGCAGGACACTGAAGTACACACTTTCCCACTTGTGGAATTCTAAGAACTGTATAGAGCATTTACAGTGTTGCACACATGTGTATTGGAAACTTTCAACTCTAGCTCCTTATCACAAGCTATTGTATGTTCCATCCTCTTTGCAATATCATGTGCCTCCTGTAGTGATGGATCTTCCCTCGTCCAAATTTCTTCTCTTATTTTATTCTCCCTCACTTTGAGCATAAACTGATCTCTAAGGCATTCATTGTATGTCAGGCCGAAGTTGCACTTGTTAGCAAGCTCGCGAAGTGCAGTGATGAATGACTCTATGCCCTCTCCTTCTAAATGTTCCCTGGTGCTGCAGCAATACCTCTCCAGAACAATGCTCACTCTCTTGTTGTACTGTTTGTCTAATTTATTAATGATTGTCTCAAACACATTTGGAAGTTTCCGCTGACTCCCCACCGACAGCACCAGAAATGACCAAGTCAGGTAAACCTTTAAGTATGCGTCGACCTTCGAAACCTAAACTGTGCATGAGAAGGGCCCTGCGCCTCTCTTTACTAAAATTGGGTCCATGTGCAGTCATGATGTAGTCTAAGAAATCTTCCTTCCAGATCTCCCATTTGGTGACAGGTTCACCTGGTGTGGGGAGAAACTGGACAGGAAGCACACTCATAATGTCTGAGCAAAGTGATTTTTCACCTGTGCATCGGGCGGGGTGGATTGTTACCTGGGATGGGGGTGGGAATCAACTTTAGTTTTTGTGCTTTTGTATGTGCATTGTCCATGTATAATGCAGTGATCATGTGCTTTGGTATGTTCTAGGCTCTCACCTACCATATATATGGCGTGAATAAGGAGAAGCAGGGATTGCACAATAAACAACTTGATTGAGTCATGCGAGTAATTAACAGACATAATCTTCACTAATGAAACACCCATTGCACTTGTACATTTCAACAGGATGGCTTCTCGGAGATGGAACTCCGGTCTAGTAGAGTGTAGTTGAATCATCAGGTGGAAATTCATGACTAGACATCTCAAAGCATGACACAGAAACCCGAGCAGTCTTTGAAGGGATAATTGTCATGACCTTCTTCAAGAACATGTTCTGTAGGGTGCTACTCACTCTCCTACAAAAGGTTATGCCTGCCTGTGACATGTGAAAAATATGCATAATTATAATTAATGATGCCAATCATTTCTCAGCTGGGGTATTCATTGAGAGCCATGGCCTTCATTGGACCCACATCTGAGCTAAACAGTCATGCCACAGCTCCGGGGGAATTTGAAGTGATTTGACAAACTCATGAACAGGGCTGAGGTAATGGATAGCATCATTAATGGACATTTTAGCCTAGATCCCCATGGCGGTATTGTAGAAATACTACACTGTGAAGTATTGGAACTACCAGCATTGCATTCTCATTACATGTTTCGGCAAGTGGATAATAAGCAAACATTCTGTGGATTGTTACATCAGTAGTAAAGCTACAAACATGTGCTTCACGTGGTCATTATCCCTCTGATTCTCGCACAGAACAAGAGGCACCTGAGTCCAGTAAGAACAACCACTATTCAACTTACAATGTACACCTTACAGTCACTAAAATGGCAACATCCCCCATTTCAGGTTGCAAGACTCCAAAACTCTCCCAACCCCTGCAAGGCTGGATCACTGAAATATTCTGGGGCCAAATTGGTGGTTTATGAAATGCTTTAATGGGTGATATTTAAGAGGAATATGTCCACATATCACTCTGAGGTGCAGAGAAAAAGACACCTACATAGCCCAATACATATTGCTGCGTTGGCGTGTGATACTGTATAGGGCATTAGTCTGGCCATTTCCTGCTCGCCCACATACAGCATTCGATAACTGTTTCCATATCCTAGGCCCAAGGCCACTTTTACAGTGGAATCACTGTGATTTACTGGCACATGTGCTAGTAAGAAAAAGGCACAGGGACCTTCATGAGTAACTTAAAAAATGTCTCCTGATGCAGACCCACACTTGTATATTATCTTTTGTCATTGAAAGTATCGTGCATTGCTGCCCTAGCCTTGCTGTTTTTGCGTTCAGGTATACACTCAGACAATCAGGATCATGCGAGGTGCAAATCACAGTAAGGTGTAAACAGTACCCTTTTAGAAATGTCATTCATCATCTTGTTTCATCTTTCCTCAGTGTGTCACTGATATTGCCCGCTCTGATGATACCACCACCATCGGATATGTTGTAAGATGCTGCAAACCTAATTTAAGCACTATAGTTATAGAGTAGCCTCCTACTAAACACTGATTGGGTTTTACACTTCTCAGATATGCAGTGTACTGCCTATGCTGCAGAAGTGTCATGCCTGCCAATGGTGTGCACCACACATCTTTACTTGTACAGGTCCTGATTGGACACATGTTAGTCGAACTGCCTTTGCATGCACAGACATGGCTCTGCACAAATGAAAGATTAAAAATATCCTGGCTTAATACCACATAATAGAAATACGCCAGTCACGAGTCCAAAGATACCATGTACATTTATTAACAGGCAGCTGTCTGGCTCTCAACACCCCTCAATGTGTGCAAGCAGACACCGTGAGATGAGAGAGTGCTGGACATTTAAAAAACACAAGTATTTATACAAGTTTTCCACAATCCAAACACATCGTCCAGCCCCTCTTCGTGTCATACATTTACCTAGGGTTCATGGCCTATCTACATAACTAAGTCATGCTTAAACGTCTTTGAATAGGTTGTTGTTTTCCTTTAAATATTTCACATGTTTTCCCAAATATAAGACTCAACGGTAACATTCCTTATTTTGCTCGCTTATATTTGTTTATCATTTGTTCTTGAGCTTAGATTCAAGGAGAGGAAACAAAGATTTCTGCAAGAGCACATGTTCAGCTATTCATCATCCTACTTTCCTGTTTGAACGGAGAAGGCACTATTGGAACAGATGGTATCTAAATTACTGATTAGTACGGCTTTTGTTTAACTCCAAGGTTTCTCAGTGTAGGACAAACAATCCACTTTAGCAGCTTCAACATTCTTATCTACGTTGACATCTTGGAAACAGCACATAGTTAATTTTGCTCTGCTGGAGCCAAAAACACAATTCTAAACATGGGACAGAAAGCAAGAGGTGATCACAATGGCGGATAACTCAAAATGGCGGTGTAGTCAGCCTGTTTCAGGTTCATTCAATTAATTTATAGTGCAATGCGAATGTGCTTAGGCCAATCATTTACTATCAGGCAGTATTCATGCAAAATATACTTTTGCAAATCCTCCTTTTGGCCTAAGCCAAGAGCATTACTCAAACATTAGCATCATCTGAAAACCACGTATCATCATCAGAGCATCCTGAATCACTATCTTCAAAAACATTGATCACCATTAATTCCTTTATGGTGATGTCCTGCAATATAAAGTCATTAGTAATTTTTCCCGGCCTATGTGTCGTAGGTTCTAGATTACCATCTGCTTGTGCACAACTTCCCCCTATAATGGAACAGATGACAGGAAGACACTGGCCCTCATTACAACTCAGGCGTTAAGGGTTAACACCACCGTTAACCCTTAACGCCTGATTCCCACCTTAACGCCTGCTTTTTGCAGGCGTTAAGTTCCATGGTGCTAAGGCACCTTGATGCTAATTACGGCACCGTAATTTACGGTGCCGTAATTAGCGCCTTCCCCACTCCCATTATGCCCTATGGGGCAAAAATGGGAATGGGGAAGGGAAAATGGGAAATGGGGATTTACCGCCCCACTCACCTTGTAATGGGGCGGTAAATCCGCCATCCACCATGGTGTAAACATAGTTTACACCATGGTGGTAAAGTTGGTGCA
This sequence comes from Ambystoma mexicanum, assembly GCF_040938575.1. NCBI lineage: Eukaryota > Metazoa > Chordata > Amphibia > Caudata > Ambystomatidae > Ambystoma > Ambystoma mexicanum. Next base: position 269,634,317 of record NC_090927.1, on the reverse strand, counting down.
CTTAGCACCTCAGTTGTAATGAGGGCCACTGTATGCAACAACAGAAAACCCTCCAATGCCAAGGATCACCATTAGGACTGCAAATGTTTTCCAGCCCCTGGATCGTAACAAGTCACAGAACCATGTGCCAATATCCCAGTTTCCCTCTGGAACATGTACCTCCGTACTGAAGGTGTGCAATTTCTTAATTGCCTTAAATATGGTGGGGAGGAATCGGGTAAAAAAACGCAACACACAGATCCGACCATTTTGCACACCCCACCACACTCAGCTAGAATGATGTCTAGCACCATCCTTTTTTGGAAAGCCACTAATCTAATAGCCTTTTGCTCTAGTGCCATGTTATACAGGATGTCAGTAGTTTCATTGATGTTTTTTTTATAAAACCCTTGCCAATTTTCTAATATCTTGAGGGTTTATTATCTGCCCCCAAAATGGCACAAGGGATTTAGTAATGTCACCCAGAATCTGTGAGGGAGTGTCACCATCCTCATCCCACCTGGGACGAGTTCTAGAAACTTCAGCAGTGGTGGCAACATATATACCTGGTAACAGTATCCCTAAATAATAAGCACCCTCCCAGTCTCTTGGCAACCATGGATATGCCTCATTACCTCAAACAAAATAAACACGATGTCCTATGTACATAGGTCTATCCTCACTGGTTAGTACAGCAGTATTCGTACATCCCTCAAATGTACCCATTGGTTGGGAATCCTGTCTTCGTATGCAAAATGGAACAGAGTTTGGACTATGGTTAATGGGATAGGAAGGAGGCATTGCATCCCTATTACCCACGGGAGCCATTTTAAAGGTAATCATAGATTGGAAAGGTCTGGAGAGTCTATCAGAAGGCCTAATACAAGCAACATTTAGCTTGCTCCTGTTTGCAAACAGAGAACATCCTAAAGGTGCTAAAACTTGTTTTTCAAACTCATTAAGATTAGTGCCATCAAAATTCCCAGTGACATTATCGTTCCATCGGCCAAAGAATAATGCCCTAAGCGAAGCATAACAAGCAGTAGTTAGAGGGAGTCGATGTATATACCAGCCCAATCCCTTTTCCCCATGTTGTGTCAGATGTGAACATATCCAACAATTGGTCTTATTCAGAATGGCATGTGTGGCGTTCATGATCATCAAGAGGGTATTGTTGTGATAACCCCCTCTATGTTGGAGGTCTCGAGTATGAAGAGTGTGTGAATGCACAGATGGTGGAGATATAGTGGGGACACTTGCAGTTGGCAATAAAATAGCAAGTGGATGTGCACTCTCCAGATACCAAAATACAAGTTTCAATGTAATTACAATACAAGCTGTTAAGCTGTTACTGTGATCAGTATCCATTTGGTCCTAGGGGAACATGGCCCTCGATGGGCGGATTCATTATCAGCAAAATGATCCGTATCCTTATTAGTACGAGTGGCCCCAAACACAGGCATAATTTCTCAGTGTCCGTTAAGAAGCCTCACTGTTGGGCTCTTTTAGTTTATCTGTGGGTGGCACTTGACCACATGGCCTATATTGATTGAAGGTAACTTTGCCAGTCCCTGCCTCTTATCGTATGCAGCAGAGGAATGGCGAGGGACTGGCTCAACGTTGGTTTCTTGTGGGTTTCTTGTGGGTACAGAATCCTAGCTGCACTTTACTATTCTATTTACATTAATGTAATGTCAGCAAGCTCTAAATATAAATCCTGTTTCGTGGTTGCAGATTCTACCTTGAGACACCAGGTACGGAATGGTCAGTGAACAAAGTGTCATTGTTTCCTGAAGAAGATGAAGAAGCAGAAACAAGATGGATCGACGGTGAAGAAAACACTGAAGAAGAAGCAGCAGTCTCCCAGGCCCCCACGGGCTCAGGAAGTATTTTCGTGGCACCCTCGGGTGCGATCAGAGCTGGCTCATTGTGAGCGTCAGAATCATCAATTCCCTTGTCCTCTCCTTTGTCATAGGGCAGATAAAAAGGAATCCTCTTCACATGTGTCACGTGGATCCAGTGTTTCTTTCTGGTCACTCGTACTGCAGTTTGCGTAGCCAAAAGGATCTGATGGTGTCCCTTCCAACGAGGCGCAGGGCAGGTGACCCTCTCAAAATGTTCATCAAGACTCACTGACCAGGAGTCCGTGACCTGGACCCTCGTATTTTACAGGGAGGGCTGCTCGTACCTGTTGGTGAATCAAACACAGGTTTTGAGACAATTGGTCACAATAATCAGACAAAAGCGGATACTCAGTATCTTTCAACTGTTTGGGCCTTGGTGCATTCCATCAGTTGGCTGGTCTCCCCATGACAATCTCAAAGGGGGAGAGCCCTGTCTTTAACTGTGTGGTCATCCGCATCAATAGTAAGGCCGTTGGCAAAGCGTCCGGCCCTTTCAGATTACTCTGTGCACAGACTTTAGCGATTTTATTCTTTAAGATACCATTATGGCGTTCCACAAGGCCAGCACTCTGAGCATGTCTGGTCTAGTGGAACCGTTTATCAATCTGTAATCCTGCACATACTTGCAGGATGACAGCAGCGGTAAAATATGGGCCATTATCGGACCAAATTACTCTCGACAAGCCAAACCTAGGGAAATATTCCCTAAGCATGGTCTTTGCTGTTGAAATTGCTGTGGCGTCTTTTAGTGGGAAAGCCTCAACCCATTTGCTAAAGGCACAGATCACAACTAAGACATATTTATAGTTTTGGCAATGTTCCATCTCAATGAAATCAAAATGGATATGATATGATATGGCATTTGTAACGCGCCTATACACAAGTGTTTCAAGGCGCGATGAGGCGGGGGGAACACGGGGAGACAGACAATGATCCTACTAGGCCAGGTGCCATTCAGAACGCGCAAGTGCAAGGGTAGAGGGAACTGGGAAAGTGCAGGGGGAAGGGGAGAGGGGGAAAGTACAAGAGTAGTAGAGTACAAGATAAATAATAGGGCCAGCTGGTGGCAAGTGCAAGGAAAGTGCAGTAAAGGTTAGTAGAATACAAGATAAAAAATAGGGCCAGCTGGTGGCAAGTGCAAGGTAAGTGCCGGGAGAAGGGGCTGTGGGATACAGAGACAGTCCCGTGGTGCAGGTAGGCAGTGCAAGGGAAGAGTGGCTGGGTCAAGGACCGAGATCGGTGAGTGGTCCAGTAGCAGATTCGGTGCAGGTTCAGTGGTTTTAGCAGGGGAGAGAGGGAGAGAAAGCAGAGGCAAAGAGGAAGGTTTTGAGGTGCTTCCGGAACCGGAGATGGTTCTCCTCAACTTTCAGGGAGGCAGGAAGGCTGTTCCAGAGGGAGGCCCTGCTGCGGAGAGAGATCTACCCCCAGCTCGTTGCTTGGAGAAGCAGCTGACCCTGAGGTAGTTGGAGGTGGATGAGCGAAGAGCTCGAGAAGGAAGATATTTAGGAAGAGAGAGTTGAAGGTATTTTGGCCCAAGGCCCCAGAAGGCCTTGTGGACAATACAGAGGGTTTTGAACTTAATCCTCACAGCCACTGGGAGCCAGTGCAGTGATTTCATACCTGGAGAGATACGGTCCTTGGGGTTGAGGCCAAGGACAAGTCTCGCAGTCCTGTTCTGGATGAGTTGCAAAGGGCGAAGAGTAGAGGCAGGAAGATTTAGATAGAGGCTGTTGCAGTAGTCCAGCATTGAGAGAACCAAGGCTCTGGAGACAGTGAGAAGGAAAGGAAGGATCCCTCTGAGGAGGTGTAGCTGGTAGTGTGACTTCTTAGAGACGTCAGATATGTGAGGAGAGAAAGAGAGTGTGGAGTTGAAGATGACCTCAAAGGTTTTTTGCATTGCAGGTAGGCACAGGAAGAGGGCCAAGGGAAGCCAGCCAGAGAGCTGCAGGCAAGTAGGAAGATCACCTCAAAAGGCACGGGGGGAGGGCCAAAACTGCCCTTTGGTGTCAGTGTTCCCTTCCCAATGTTATGTTACAAACATATCATGCAACTCTGAACCAAACGTTCAGCAGTTTTCTGGATATTAGTGTTATACCAGATGGGATGTAATTTCTGACAAATCTTTTTAGCACATATGTGTGTTGGGTCATGAGCCATGGTGACCATGGCAGTGACATAGGCATTAGGTAGCATCCATCTTTGCTTCTCATTATCTACCCAACAACCCTCATTGTCTAGACCCGCTGAACCCTCAGCCCACTGTTTGATTTCTTCTGGAGTAGGTTCAGCCAGAATTTCTTTTATACAGCTAATCCCTTCGTCCATCATACAAGTATCAGTAACCCATCTTGCTGAATCAGACATGTCAATTTTTGAGTGCAAATCAATAGAAGTCTGTTTGGCTATTCTGTTAGCAAAAGCGTTTCCCTTGCCTACATCGTCCGTCACTTTCTGATGTGCGGCGCACTTCATTATTGTTAGTTGTGTAGGAAGGGCAAGTGTTGGTAGGAACCGGACTATCAGAGTGCCATGTTGAATATTTGTTCCATGTGAGATCAAGAATCCTCTCTTAGCCCAAAGTCGGCCAATATTATGAACCACCCCAAATGCTTATTGGCTATCTATATATGTATATTTACACTAAGCCCTTCCGGAATTTCACAAGCTCTGGTTAATGCAATAATCTGTGTGGCCTGCGCAGTATTCTGCAGAATTTGTTTGCTCTCAGCAACAGTGTTTAATGTGGTGATTCCACAAGCAGCGGTGGATGTACCATCTGCTAGTTTAAAACAGGAACCATCACAGAATAGCTCCCCTTATGGATTCCTTAAAGGTGTATCAATTAAATCAATTATACCCTTTGCTTCTTGTTCTGTAATAAAGAGGCAATCATGTGACATTTCGTCACTGCAATCCTTCTCTTGTGGAGAAGGCATAGTTCAGCCGGATTCAGTGAACAACATCTCTTAATTTGGATATGTGGTGCAAATAGAATCAGCTCGTACCTTGTTAATCGAGCTGATGTGAGATGTTGCGTCTGCGTTCTGGTTAATAGAACATATACGGAGTGGGGTACCATCACGGTTAAACAGTGACCTAAAACCATAACCTCACTTTGGTTCAAGGATGCAGCAGCAGCAGCTACAACTCTCAAACATCTCGGCAAAGAGCATGCAACAGAGTCTAACATGGAGGAAAAATAGCCGCACAGCCTATTCTTGCCCCCATGTTCCTGTGTCAAAAGAGCCAAAGCACATCCATCACGTTCATGCACATACAAAACAAAGCCTTTTTCGCAGTTTGGTGTGCTCAAAACTGGTGCTGAACACAACGCAGCCTTAAGCAAATAAAAAGCATTCTGGCAATCCATGTTCCATGGTAAAGGCAAAGAAATGTCCTTCTTTGTCAGTGGCAACATAGGTTTTATCAACAATGAAAAATAAACTGGTAAGATCCACGCTCCCCACAATTTCCTCAATTACACCTCAGTGTACGAAATCAGTAAATAATACTTTTCAAAGCCTTCGACCAAAATCTTATACTGCGGAATAGGCGGCAATTTAACACCTGGTTTCAACACAATTTTAACTGGCTCAATTTGTAAAATTCCAACGTCATTATCCTTAACTGCCCATAAACATGTCAGAACCTTATTCAATTCAGTTGGTAAAAGCATAGACAAAAATTGTGGGACAGACGTTTGTTGGGGCGAAATTGTTCAGTACACTCCATCTGGTGAACAGTAAATCACAGCATTCAATTTCTTTAATAAATTCAATACGAACAAAGTTTTGCCACAATTTGTCATCAATAAAAATGGACAAGAATCAGTAAATGGTCCCAGTGAAATTAGTACCGGATGAGAGACCGGACTAACCACTGGTGTACCAGAGAACCCTACAGAAATGTTTTTCTGCCCAGACAGTGGAATATCTGGAACCTATGAATGATCAATAGAACACTTCTGTGCTCCTGTATCTATCAAAAAGAGATGCTCCCTATTCCCCACCTTCATTTCAACGTAGGGCCCTTTCTGATTGATGCCAACAGGTATTGGTTCCAGACTCTGCTTTGGGCTGTCCTGAAGGAACAGTATATCGTCAGATGCTAAATCCTCAGAAAAATAGACATTTGAAGGATTATCAAAAATATTCCCACTACTAACACTCTGTTGCTGATTATCTTGTGATGGTGTCTGTTGGTTCTGTGCAAACTGATTTCTACCAGGACCCCCTATCCCAGGACGGCCTCTGGATCCATGACACCATACGTACTATTTGATCTCTGCTGTATGATCGGGCATTGTGCTTGCCAACCCCCCTGTCTACAATATGCACACTGGTTTATGTGTACAGGACCCAGTTGTGTGCCACCCTGTGGTGTAAATTGGCCTCCGAACTGTGTATTCCCACCTCTGGCCCCTCTAGCTATCTGCTGCAATAACACTCTAGTCTTCAGGTCTCCTTTCTTCTTTTCCAGCTTCTCCTTCTCTGTATTAACCCTATTTTCATAATACTGAGCCATGTGTAACACTTTAGATTGTGAGTTCGTTTGCCAAGCACTCTCAGAAGTCATGATCTGTGATTGGATTTCAGGCAACAATCCACGCACAAACATATCAATAAATAGCCTCTTTCCTGGCTCTGTATTAAATCTTGACCACTAAAATCCAGAAATAATTCAAACCTGTTAAAATACTCAGTTGCACCCTCTGACTTCCCTTGCATCAAGCCGTAAGCTAATCCCATATGATTCTTTTTTCAGGAGCCAGAGTTTTTAATTTAGTCACTATTCTGTTTGGCAACATCAATATCACCTGTGGCGGTCAACGGCATTTCTTACCTCATCTGCTCAAACTAAGGCATCCCATGTATCACCCATCCCAGCCTGATTTTCTACAGTTCTAATCTGCTTCCATAAATCAGCAGGAAGGATCACGGTAAACAACAAATCAACATCATCCAGCGTGAAAACTGACGAATGGAAGACTGTTTCAATTTCTTTATAAAATCCTGTTGGATTCTTCCTAATTTCTGGAATTGATTGCCTAATGTTATTCACTTCCTGTCTAGAAAACAGGACATGGACAAGCTGTGAAACATAATGTGCTTCAATAGTGGTGGCAGGTGTTCCTGCCACAGCCTTAGCTGGAATTTCTACTTTTGGAACAAATGTCGGAGGAACCTCCCTCATCGGCAATTGTAAAGTAAGCAAATCCAAACGTCTATTAAGCAACAAGGCCAAATCAAGTGATAAAGTAGTCAAAGCAGTATAAGGCGAAAATGCTTTTTTATAAATAACCATCAAATCTGTGGGACAACATTCTTTTCTCTTCATAAATTCATCTTGTAGATACTCTACCATCACCTGTAACACTTTCCTTTGCATTGCTGGAGCATACTGACTAAATGTGTCATGCACTTCAATGGGAGAAATTGAAACATCCGAAATCCATCTAAGGGTGTCTCTTGTGCAAATGTGCATTTAGTCACTCATTGATTTCAATGGGGGAAGAAATCACTTCTGCACATATGAAGCCTGCCATCCATTTACATCCATTCCATCTTCCTGTAATCGATCTAGCTTCCTTTTAAACTCAAATACCTTCTCTACATGCTATTATTCCTTTGCCACAGTGTCCCTTGAGCGGGCAAGGACATTCAAATTCCGCAACACCTGTGGGACATTCATGTCTGTCAAATCCCTCCATATATCAACTAAATAAGTTCCCATCCGTTCTATTAAAATATTCTGTTCAGGAATACCCCCTTGATCAGAAATAAAACAGATGATTCATCACCCTCTTTTATGTACTGCTCAGCCCATCTATACAATTCCCTCTTTCTGTCTTTAGGTACTAGCCACGAGTCACTACTCTTGGATCAGCTTCTGCCCCTTCAACCACTACAGGGGGAGCAGAACCACCTGAAAAAGAGAGTTCATACAATTCTTGTTCAATAGGTAGTGGAGGTAATACCGCTGGCGGTGCAAATGGAATTATGGGGACGGCAACTGTTGACAAAGGTGGAGGTGCAGGAGGAGGAACAACAATGGGAGGAAGAGAAACAACAACTGGAGGAGGCACATAAGGAGGTGGTACAGTTGAAACAGTTCTACGTTCATTCAATAATTTATTAATTAACTCGTCTGATGTATGAAAATCCTCAGAGGGATAATCTTTTGCACATCTAGTTGAAAGCCCTGCCCATACATCTAATGGATTCTGACTGATTCTGTTTATCATGCAACAATGCTTTCTCTGAATTCGTCTTGTGTCTGTGTGCATGATTTTCTTTACTTCTAAGTTGCTGCATAGCTTCCTTCCTCCAATCTCTAACTGCATCAAATGCTACAGGCTTAGCCCTTTTTCTCAAAAATACAGATTCTAAATGCTCTAGGTGGGCAATTTCAAAACTACCATAAACTGGCCACTGAAGTTTGGAAACATGTCTGGTCTGTCTGTGCCAAATTTCATTAAATATGGTTGCTCCCAGGCCATACTTCAATACATTAAATAAGCCGGTGACCCATCGGGTGGTGCCGGTTGGCCAGGTTTCAAAGATTGTCTTTTCTTGCTGAAGAAAACCCTGCAACAGGATGACAGTTTCCCAAGCATAGTTAAATCGCGATCTTACCTGGCTACGTTTGTTTCTGCAGAGACAACACTTGCAACAAATATCAGGGCCTAGAACCAGCTACAAAGGGAACACTTATACAGTTTCATCATCATTGTGGTCCGCACCATCCGCTAAATATTGTGTATATCTGCCCCAAATATTTTTGGGGCGCTTTGCGGGGTGTGTTAGACTCATGTACAGTTCCTCATTATCGTTCACCCAAATCATATCTCTGTCCCAACCACTCTCTGTGGGTGGAGTCTTTCTCTTCCATTTTAGTATTATGGAATCAGGAAGTGCTTTGCAAGTGCTTTTGGGCTGTGCTCGCTGTGTTTTTGGACATCTATTTTCACCTTAATTCGCGATACGCTGCTACGTTGCTCTTGGGAAATATTTTGGGGCTACTATGCTCAAGAGGAAGAACTACTGCTACTATCCAAGGCAAAACTGCACTGAGGACTGCATGATCCAGAGTAAATATTACTGACTTCTCATTGACTTTCTTTGCTGACAGCATTTGCTGTGCTGTGTCTCGCATGCTGTGACTTCCTGCGGTACACTCATGCTTTAGTGTGTTGGACGCGTAACTCACGTCATTTAATTTTGCTTTCCTCTGTAGATTCACTGCGCTGCTGATTGGCACGCCCCTGCCTCCCGCCTCCCGAAGCCCAGCACAAAGCCACTGGTGCACATGCATCCACGCGCACATCCAGAAGTGCTTTGCAAATGCTGTCGGGCTGTTCGGCGTGATTGCGAGAGAGCGGTTGGGCGGTAAGTTAGGTAGCTTTTGGGAAGCTGGTACATTGCTGTTTGTACTGACTTATTTGTTGCATTGCGTGTCCTTCAGGTAATTGGGTGAGTTCTAGTCTTCTTGTTGCAGGGTAAAACCTGTAATGGTTGTTTGAATCTTGACAGTAATATTTATGCACACGTTATGAGGAAAAATAAGCGTGAGTTATATACTTATAAAAGGACTGTACCACTTAAAAGGAGAAAATCCAAGGCAGTGGCCAGGCCTTACAACGACATTCTATCTGCTCCATTAGTCTTTACACCTGTAAAAGGAACTTTGAGTATGACATGTACTCTCCTCTTCCCCCTTCTCCCCCTTCCCCGTTGGCTACTGCTTTGTTAAACTTGAATGAAGGTGGGGGTATGGCTGATGAATCGATCCTGCTAATGTAAGTGGTATGCCAACCCCAAGAAAATTCTGCTATGGTTCACAATGGTGAGGCCCAAAGCCTAGAAGCAATGGACAGCTCCCTTCTGGCACTCTCCCAGTATCCACTTGAAAGGGAGGCTGAATGGGAGCTGTCTTCAGCTCAACCACTGGGAATGGGAAACATAGGGGGCCTCAGTGCAAGAAGAGTCGCTTAATGATTTGGTGTTAAATGAGCTTACCCTGCATACTATTCTTCTGAAACAGCTGATTGCTTCGGTGGAAAGGCAGAATTGCCCAAACATGTACTGTGGGAAGGCTCATTCGAATTTCCTGGACCCAGCAGCGGCCCCGCTAGAATCCCAGGGGGCATTGGGGGAGTCTAGCAAGGGCAGTCCAGCATCCCCTTCTAGGGTGAATGTGCATATGGATGATGATCGGTCCATGGAAATTGCTCTAATTGGGGATGCTGATCATCAGAATGGTCCCAAAGGGGATGTAAGTTCCAATCTGAATGAAAAAGGGGGTGGGCCTCAGAAGCAGGTAAAACAAAATAAAAATAAAAACAACAGAAAGAAAACCATCCCTCAGAAGAAGAAGAATGCTGTTGGCTACTAACAAAAATTTGAGATAGCTGCCAGGAATAGTTGGCGCAGGCAGTTGAGAGACGAAACAGTATTTTCAGAATCTGAAATTATTAGTGAAGTAGATGGGGAGGATGGGATCGTGTGTAGAGGGACAGGGGGCTCCCTGGCCCAGGACTCTGAGTGAAAATCTAAAAAACAGGGGTTGCAAGGGGCCTAACAGAGGTATTGCCAGTACCAATGCGTGGGCTTTGCAACCTGAACTATCTATACAGAGGAGCCTCTTAAACTTCTTCCCTAAAAAACCAAAAGGGAAAGAACCTTGTGAGCCTGCCCAAGCTCCTAATTTGTTGTTACCCCAGGAACCAAATGAGTGCAATGAAATAACAATAGGTGGCCCGAGAGGAAACACTTTGACTCTAAGGGACAGTTGGACCTGCAAACTGTGGTAATTATCCACAAATCCCCCCTAATTTAGGGGTGGTTTTGATGTCTGGTGAGAGCCAACCGATAAACGGGCCAGGGCGCAAAAGGTCCTGGAATGCCCACACCAAGCAGAGTGCCCTGGATACCCAGGTTTGCGCCACTTCTGGGGGTGAGGCAATCAAGGAGGTTGAGGTGAAGAATTTGGAGGGGGGACCGATAATGGAACGAGTCATAATACGGGTAATAAAACTGATGCTGGATGAACATGAGAAAATATCAATAACAACAGTGGATTCGGCAAAAGAAGAAATCATTGTACAATCGGGGCTGAATGATCAAACCAAAACTGCGAAGGCTAACATGATTGATTTAACCAGGGACCATCTGGGCAGTAGTTCACAGATAGATGGTCGCAGGGACAATGCCGCAGATGTACAATCTGTGGGGACTCGCCCGATAAATGACCCTCGCCATTCTAGTCTTCAGACAGGGATGTCCTCGAATGACCATCACAACCCACGGCCGGAAGAGAATAACCTACGGCCTTTCTGCTGTCCTGAATCCCCAAACATACTGATGCATTATCTTTTTAACAATGGTGGGCCGCTGTCCTTAAATAGACCAACGGTTTTGGCGCTGTTTGGGGAAATCCCTAGTGTATCTCTCATTACTATGGGTGACATAAAACTGATTGACTATGTTCACCCTACTAGATACGATAATGTAGGGGTTGTTTTTTTCTCACGCATAATTACTGAAGCAGTTCTAAAAGAAATTGATACATTTCTTAAGTTTGGTTATGATCTTGAGATGGTGATAATGGACAGAGGCCCCAACACACAGGTTGGTAGGCGGGCTAAGGACGATGAGATCCTGCCCCAGAACACTGTTATTAGTGCTGGTAGTCGTTTTGGTGAACCTAATCTTAGATGGCTGGCATTGACATTGCGGGATTCTATCTCGCATCTACAGGGCTTGAAGCCCAACAGTTAAAAGTGTGGCGTAATTGTCTCTTGCTAGCTGGAATTCAAGGGGAAATTGGTTCCTGAGGAACTCACCTGATATTTGTACAATCCTGAAAGGGTGTTCTTACAGGAGACTTGGTTTACTTCTCAATATATTCTGGATGGTTTCACTGTGCATTCAATTCTAGCCAAAAAGGGCAAGATGGGACACCCCTCGGGAAGCCTACTTACTGCAGTTGCAATTAGTATGGGTCCCAAGATTATAAAAAAGTTTAAGGATTCAGGATTGGTGTTCATTATTATTAATACGGCTTGAATGTAGCTTGTTTACTGGACAGTGTAATCTCCTGATGGTGAATATCTATTGGAGTGCGAAACTGAACATTGAAGAAGAACTAACAAGGTTGAGGGATTGCATGTTGGAGTGTCAGGATTTTTCCGTGAATATGACGATTCTAATCGCGGGTGACTTCAATGTCGAAATTCCCAGGGACATCTCCGGCAGTGAGGGAGGTAGTTTGGGGACAGCAGTCTGCCTTATGGGTAAGAACGAATTGCACTGACGTCTTTGGGGGCACTTTCTAGGTTCTTGGGGCCTTCTTAATGCCAGAGAACTCCTAGAAATGAGGAGTATACAACTTGGTTTAGAGGGGATCAAAATAGTGCTATTGATTACATCTTTGTACCTGAACTACTTATGGGACTGGCTAAGAAATGTAAGTGATTGAGGGTGGAATGTTGTGCCTAGCAAATTTACAAATAAATATGGAAAATAACAGGGATTGTTTGGCATAAGGGCAATGTGGAGAAGACAAATGCTGTTTTCCTTTCTGATTACAATACCTCTAGTTATGGGAAAAAACATCTATTATACACCAAAGATACTTTCTCTTACTATGTCGGGAATGTAATTACGCACTCTGCAACTGCATCTAAGCAAGGTATGGTTAGGAATAAACACACACATAGCTATGATCTGGTTATCAGAGCATATAAAAACAAGACATCAAGGGATTTAAGACTGCTATCCAAAATGGTTCTCCCGTGGAGAGAGAAACTAGCATTAAAAAAGAAGGTTAGTAACTGCTGGTAAAATAAGATCAAGCAGCAAAAAGCTATACTGTATCAGACAGACGGTGAAAGTATTTTGTGTGCTTTGAAAGACAATACTTCTAGATCATTTTGGACTTTAGTGAACGATAAATCAACCTTGAATAGTGTGGCCCTTTCGTCTACTATTTCTGAGCAACAGTGGATTGGACACTTTGGGAATCTGTATCAATCGGGCTTGAGTAATCAGTCCACCTATGCATGTCTGCGTGAGGCTGATTGGAAAGTCAATTGTATACAGGAGGACATTGAAACATTAATAGACAAGGCCTCGACGTCTAGGGCAGCGGTACCTAATGGTCTTGTGAATGTCATCTTCAAACATAATAAACAACTGGTCAAAAATACTATATGTTCTGTTTAATGATATTCTTATGACCCGTACTATTCCTTCCTCCTGGCATATTTCATATGTGGTCCCTGTATACAAGAAGGGTGATCGTTCCTGTCCGTTGAACTATAGGCTGATCGCTCTATTGGACGCAGACTCTAAAATCTTCTCTGTTTGATAAAAATGAGTAATATCCTATCTAGATTCCAATTTGGGTTCAGGAAAAGTGTGGGGACGGATGCTTGGGGTCTACTGCTGAATGTTATGCAGGGCAACGCCTGGAAGAAGGAGGCAGCGCCAATATATATTGCCTCCATTGACTTGTCAATGGCTTTTGACAAAGTGGACAGATCATTACTCTGGGGCAAGTTAAATCATCTGGGCATGCCCCCAGCCCTCCTCTCTATACTTATACATCTGCAGGAGGGGCCAAAACGTCATGTTTGACTAAATAACCAGGGCTGTCTTTCTATTCCAATTGATGCGCCTAAGGGCATGCGACAGGGGTGTGTGTTTGCACCAACAATATTTTATCTTTATGTTTCTGATGCTAAAGAGGTGCTGGAAGAAGATGCTTTTGCGCCCCTGGTGGTAGAAGGAGTAAAAATCAGTTGGACTGCATACGCAGACGGTTTTATGCTTTTTGACCATACGCCAATCGGTCTACAGCGTCTGCTGTGCAAATTTCAGGATTACACTGAGTTTAATCATTTAATGATAAATGAAAGTAAAACAGTACTCATGGTTCCTGAACCATATAAAACTTGTGGTAAGACCGAATTTGCGTTATCTTGGCTACCTAGTCTATGGTAATCAACAGAAATCACACTATAGAGAGTACCTGGATGTAAAAGTTGTGACATTAATTATCCAACAAAAAAAAATTGACAGCAAATTTTGAAAGTTTTCCATTATACCGGCTCTCCGCTTTTACAAACAAAAGCTTTTACCACAACTTTGCTATGGGGTGGAGTTATTTTCTTTATGGATCATGGATGAATTATCCAAATACGAAGCACGTATTTTAAGGGCAATTTTTATGTGTTTACCAAAGTGTATACCTCTGGCTACATTGCTTTATGAATTAGGTCTGACTTCAATAGCATGCATGATAATCTGGAAAAAGCTTGCCTTATTTAGGAAGCTGGTTACAACCCTGAGGGGAACATATATGATCTTTTGGGCTCTGGTATTCGTGCTTACAATATTGCCTCAGCATCTATATCCGATTTTAAATAATAATGTATGAATTACTTAGAAATTCTGGGTCTCAAACTTGATTCTTTGATATTCAACCCTGTGAAAGTCAAAAAATGTTTGGAATGGTGGGACTGGGACATCACGACCAGTAAGGTCGTGGAAACACGTCTTTATAATCATATGGTGTCCCATTTCAAAAAGGTGGGGAGTGTGGAATCCTATTTAATCTTGTTCCCAGATAAAACTGCTAGACACAAATATATGCGTTTTAGATTTAACATGCTTCCAACTCGTGAAATCCAACATGCTCGGAGGATTGAGGTGGGGCGTACGCAAATTTGTAGATTCTGTAATGAACCGGGTGCTATAGAAACATTGGAACACCTGATGATAGACTGCTCTGCATTGAGACCAACACGGATACAGTACTTCAGAAAATTTGTTGCCAGCACTAGTTTTGTTAATCTGAACTCATTGTGGTGGAAATTGATGAATGGGAAAGAAAAACCACTACAGTTGGCTGTAGAGATAGAACCTGAAATAAGCAGATGAGGTGTGGAATGAATTGTAATATTAAAAATGTAGAATTCTGAAAACACATTAGTGGTTTTAGGTTGTACCCTGTCTATTTTTTCCCTTGCCTTTTATCTTCACTTGTCGATTTTTTCCTTTTTCTTTTCATTTTTACCTTTTCGTTGTCCTTTGTTCTACTTTATATTTTTAGCCGGTTTTGACACTGTATACGACTTGCTTTTCTTTTCTTTTCTTTTCTTTTCTAAAGTCTTAAAGTTGAATTTGATGTCTATATGCTTGATCTTTGTAATGAATTGAATTGTATTGTATTACGAATCTTAATTTTGTAAAGGTTATTCATAACCAGAAACAAATAAATAAGTAATAAATAGTATGGCTCTCTTAGCCAATAGCAATCCGATGTTGAGCAACTTGGGCCCGTGGCCAAGTTACCCGTGGCCCCCAACAAGCAGAGCATAGGGGTCCAATCTATAGATTGGTCTGCCATTGCATCCAACACGCCACATATATCAGCCCAGTACCCCTTCAAATGTACACACGACCAAAACATATAAAAGGTGTTGTCCTCCTCACTTCCACATCGAGGGCACAGGCTGCCTGTTGTCGGGAAGATACGTTTCAGTTTGGCTGGTGTGGAATGTATCCTGTGAATGATCTTATAATGTATTAACTTATTTTGTGTATTGCAAAAGATCTGCCTCGTAAGATTACATATTTGAAGCCATTGGCTGTCAGTGATGGGGTGCCCCAGGTCAATTTCCCACCCCTCTCTAGCTCTGTGAATCACTGCTGTTTGTGCTGCCACTATGCATTTGTACAGCGCAGACGCCGTGACCTTACCCCTGCTAGCTGTGAACATATATCCCAATCTGGGGTGCATTACCAGTTCTGACGGGAATTACTTCCACAGTGTGGCTATTGCTGATCTCATCCGATTGTAGTACATTTTTTGACGTGGTGTATTGCCTACTATCTTTTGGGTGGCCTCCCACGTAATAAAATTGTTATCAGGGAACAGATCTCCCAAATGATTAATACCCCTTGCACCCCAGTGAGCCGCTACTTCTACCTCTAATGCGGGAGGTATATGGGGGGCGTTCCAGATTGGCATGTTTGGATGATACACTGTGTCCACTCACTGTGTCACGGCAATCTTGGCCCAAGCTGTGCATGTCACCAATGCAGGATTAATGCTATTGTAGCACCTGGGGCGTTTCACAGCTATCCCATGCAGTCGCTCGACCAATTTCAGGGGCGGAATGGTGTAGGCTGTACATTCGGGGCCAAGGTAGTCGGTTGCCGATTGTGATGTTTAGCTCGCCTGTGCTGCCAGATAGTAAAGTTAAAAGTTGGGCACAGCTAAACCACCCTGCGGGTACTGATCGGTAAGCACATGCCAACTTAACCTCGCGTGTCCGTTCCACACCAGTGATGTTCATGCGGCCCGTATCTTCGAGAAAAGTGCCCTTCCCAGCCAAACCAGCACCATGTTAAACAAGTAAAACAGTTTAGGCAAAATTATCATTTTGATCAGGGCAATCCTGCCCATCACTGATATTGGGAGGGATTTCCATTGCTGCATTTTAACGCACAGAGCGTCTACTAGAGCACCGTAGTTCAATGTGCGTGAAAGCTGTGCCGTCCTAGCTACACACACCCCTAGATATTTGATATGTACGGGGCTCCATTGGAGTCCGTGAAGATTCGCCGGTTGGGTTGTTGCTGCTGTCAGGGGAAATATCTTGGATTTTGCCACATTCAATTTGAGGCCCAAATATTCGCCAAAATGTATGACCGCCGCAAGTATTCTACCAAGGTTACGTTCTGGGTTCCTCACATATAGCAGTATGTCATCAGCATAAAGTGTGATGATCTCAACTCTCCCCTCTAACAACAATCTCAATCTCCCATATTTGGTCCTGAGTAGATCTGCTAGTGGCTCGATCACGAGTGCAAAGAGTACGGGGACAAGGGTCAACCTTGGCGTGTGCCCCTTAGCAGCTCCAGTACTTCCGAGAGGGAGCCGTTAATACATATTCTCGTGTGAGGACGTGTGTACAGTATCCTGACCCATTGTATAAAATTGTTCCCAAACCCATAGTTTTGCAGGACTCTAAACAAAAAAGGCCAGTAGACCGTATCGAAGGCCTTTTGCCTGTCCAGTGTAACCGCAACTCCTTGCAGTTCCTCCGGTACGGTTGCCAGCACATTATGGCAGCGCCGTATATTCATGGCGGTGGATCTGCCAGTCACGAAGCCCACCTGGTGATCGTGCACCATAAATGGCATGAGTGGGGTCAGCCGAGATGCGACTATTTTAGCAAAGATCTTTGTGTCGGTATTTATTAGCGAGAGTGGCCTGTAGGAACCGCACTCTTCAGGAGGTCTCCCTTGTTTATTGCAGTAAAGTGATTATGGCCTCTCTTGTGGTTTTCAGTGGTTCCCCTTCCACTAGGGCCTCTGACCAGACTGCGTGTAGCCTGGGCACTAGAAGATCGACAAACTCCTTGTAAAACTCAGCGCCCAAGCCATCCGAGCCCCGGTCTTTGCCGTTGGGTAATGTTTTTATAGCCTCACTATTTCAGCACTGCGATCGGGGCCTCGAGCGTATCCCTAGCGGTTGCCGGCAGGAGCGTCATAGGTATTTGGGCTAAATTTTGATCTATCTCCTGT
Organism: Ambystoma mexicanum; assembly: GCF_040938575.1. Classification (NCBI taxonomy): domain Eukaryota; kingdom Metazoa; phylum Chordata; class Amphibia; order Caudata; family Ambystomatidae; genus Ambystoma; species Ambystoma mexicanum. Next base: position 269,616,835 of record NC_090927.1, on the reverse strand, counting down.
TCGGTGGCTGCACTCTGGGGGGAGTACAAGCGCTCGTAGAAATCATAAAACGTATTTTCTATCTCTGTCTTGTTGGGTGTCCTGACCCACGTTTAAGCTATCATGCCACAACATTTGGTGCTGTGGGCTTAGAAAATTCAAGATGGCGGAAAACCCACATGTGCGCCGAAATCCAGGAAAGTTGCGCAGTTTGTGCGCACACTAAAATGGTTGCCTCACTTGCCACCCACCAGTGCGGGAATGAAAGGCCGGGTTGCCATGAGGGAAATGGGTTGCCAAAGGAAAAACAGTAGCGCCGGTTAGCTTCAAAGCACTTTAAAACCACCATTGGACTACCCGCACAGTAGTCTGAAACCATTGGGAATGGAAATGCTGATTGCCAAATGCAACCTAGAATTGTGGGGAATTCATTTCTTAAATCCCAAAAATGGGTGCAGTACCAGTACTCACCACTATCCAAAAGCCGGCGTTTTAAAACCACTCTGTTTCCCTGAAGGCAAGTCAAAATGCCTATTTTCAAACATTGCAATATGTGCAAAATATTTACTGAACACCAGCAGACATTTGGCAGAATGGAGTTTTGTGTGCCTACAAAATCTGGGAAATGAAGATCATAAGACAAGGTTTATAACAAGACTGGCTGAGCTGTGGATTGCAGCAGTTTAAGTTGCACTGGATTTAAAGACACTAAAATCGAAAATGTTTAGATTAAATGAGTGACCTATGTTTGGTATCACATGACTTTGTAACTGTTGAAATGTCATAGTTTTGCACTTAGACTCAGCATCCTACCTGCATGTGTAAAATTGCAAGTTAAGTTAAAAAGCAACAAAAAAAAAACCTGCCAGTTAGCTGAAGGTCTGGCTTAAGGAACTTGATTTTGCTTGACAGCTACCCCCATCAGGAGTGAAACTTGAGTCACCACTGTGTTCCCAGGCCAACCTTCCTTTTGCTGCCCACACTAAGGATATGCCATCTATCTGATAATTGAATTACCTGTGCTCTGCAGGAGAGTGAACAAAGCCCTCTTCACTCAGGCAAAGGTTTTTATTACCGCAGTCGTAAAATGTAGCTTCCTCTTGGCAGGAGCTGGGAGGGGCACTGCCTGTGAGAGCAAGCTGGCTTGGCAGAACTGGATTAACCAGTATTTCTACCTTGTGCTGAGAGAAAACCACACCCCTTTGTAGCCAGAATATTGTTTAGAAAAAGATTAATAACTCATGGTGCGGACATGTGAAAATTTTATAAATGATACCATAATTCTTGTGATTTTTCTGCCCACAGTTTAAGAGGTTTTTAGAACCGGTGGTATGTACAGGGGGGTGTCAGCGGAAAAGTGGATATTACTCTAAATGTGTGCATGTTAAAAATCTGAAACTTCATCAGTTAATGTCCCTACTCCCTGCGCACATGTATGTAAAGTTGGGTCCATGTCAGAAATTGAAAAATCAGTTAAAAAGTCCATTATGTGCCATCTCTGAATGCAAGCTCCTAGAAAGAGCAGATTTGGACAGAGACATGGCTAAATTCAGCCACACCATGTATATGTAATTTCAAGCAACTGTGTAACTGTGAAATATGTCTTTTATTATCAAATATAGAATGTGTGCAATCTGACAAGGGAGTGCCCTCTTGGCAAGCCATAAAATGACATCACTCTGACTCACAGTTCATTCCCCAATCAAGGGGAGGAATGAAAACTGGACCAATGACAAGTGAGAGGGGCAAGTCTAGTGATGCAACACACACACCCACTCTCAAAAACACATAAAAGCAGAGAGTCAGGACAGATAGGGACCTTCAATTCCATCTGCAGCGGGACGCTCTGCCGGAAAAATCCATATTTACCTCCATCAACCTCCAGAAAGCCAAACTAGAGACTTCAATCTATCCAGAACTAAGAGACCAGACCAGAGAGAAAGCAGTGCTGTACCCAGAGAGACCCAGACCAGCAGAGAGAGCTGACCCAGATCACTGTGAAGTGCAGAGGCCAGACCAGACCAGAGTCCAGTTTAAAACCCTGACCAGATACGTGACGAGGCCCATTTAATTCAAGAATATAGTGTGAGTACATAGTAAAACTGTGTAGAACCCATCTCTTAGTTAAAATAATATAATTCAATCCATTTTTAACCTAAGTAGAACTGCAGCTTAGCAATTGTGTTATCCTGCCATCATTTTTAAAGCTGAAAAAGTGTGCGTTTAAAATTTCAAATCTGAAAAACGACCTTTATTCAATCGCTCATATCTCCGCAACCGTTTGTGCTAGAGACTTGCAGTAACTTTTATTTGGAAGCTGAGATCCTAGGCTCTCCTAGGACCCCAAACCGATAGAGATAGTCCTTGTGGTTCCTCTGTAATAGCGCTCGGCGCATCCGCGAATTTTACCGCGATTTGCAAATTTCTCCACATGTAAAATCAGCTGCTGCTTGCCTTCCATTTGCCAGAAAACCGTTTGCCTCATAAAAACTATCCCTGAATCATTGCAAGAGTGAGCATGAGCTAATATTAACTAGATACCACTCACCCTGAACCTCTGAAAGGGAATTAAAAGCATTTTAGCATATTTTTTTAATTCATTGCCAGCACATATCAAAGCAATTTGAGCCTGTGTTTTCAAACTTCTGTAGTTTAAGCTTGCTGGGGTGAACTGAATCACATTTGATTGCATTTCTGAGAACTGTGTGTTTTCCTTCCATTTCCTTACCTTGCATCAAGGGGGGGAGGGGATTGCCAGAGAAAAGTGATTACATTGTTTTGTTGAAATCATATCGAGTATTTCTATACTGCATTTCATTCATTCAACCTTGCATCCATTTGAACTCTATAAAGCATTTTGTACCACCTTCTTCTTTTGTTCCTATTCACCTGTGTGCTACCTTATCCATTTCATGTCAACTCATTAGTGATTATAAGAAGTGTGCTAGTGCCAGATTCTCCATTGTTGATCTTTATCATATCAGATTAAGTGTGCTATTCAATTATTAATTTATTATAAAGCGTGATATATATATCTATTTTAAATTATCAAATAAACCTTTTAAACTTGCAAAACAGAACTACTTCTTGGCTCAGTGGGGTCAGGGGGATTCCAAGAGAGGGGTGTTATACAGGGGTAGTCATCCAGAACGCATGAACTGGACCTAAAGATATATCAATAAGGGTTTTCATTCAGTATTCTAGACTAGGCGTTAACTTAGCTGTAGTGCTGAATTGAATCCTCTTACAAATTGGGGGCTCGAGCCGGACGTTTGGGTTAGAATACCACTTGTGCAGCTTAATACAGTGTGCTAACTAACGGGATACATACATCCGGTCGGATCACCACGCTGCATTACGCTGTGAAGCATTCCTCAAAAGGGACACTCCAAGAAAAGTTCTGTTCTGCAAAAATAAAATACAAACTTCTGTAAGTCAGGACAGAGACCAATCTCTAGAATGACGACCTTAGTAGACATGAAAATAGCCAGAGAGCACCTCTTGCATAAGCTATTTGTGAGAGGTGAATGGACCGAACAGGGCCAGGATGCGTGGTTGCAGGCCATCACACAACAGGTCACTGAAACAGGGTCAGATATATATAGAGATCAGGGTCCATTACATGTGGCCCTGAGTGAACTATACATGGCCCCTAAGGCCAAAGATGAACACGACAAGATTGTTAGGATAGCGGCATACCTGTACCTATATATGGGAGCCATACAGAATAAATGTGCTGAAGGCCATGATCTGGCAAAAAGGCAACAGATGGCGTTAGAGAAGGCCCAATCTGACCTGGTCTCTTCTGAGCAGAGGCTGCAGAGGAGCCAGGAGTCAGAAGATGATAGTAGGCAGCACATCATTAAAATAAAGAAGGATATGGATGTGCTGCAACAGGAAAAGGTAGAACAGGATACTAGATTTCTGGCCCTGCAGAAGGAGCACCAAGACAGTTTGGACTCCTTACTGCAGAGCCAGAAAAAGCTGGAGCAACAATTAGACTTTAACAGGGCATGCACGGAGCAGGTAGCCACCCTGCAAAGTCATCTAGATAGAGTGAAGGTAGAGAGCAACAAGCTGATCTTGAAAGACCTGGATACCCAGGCAGAGTTTGATGAAGAACGCCAGAAAGCTGGTGCCTTTCAAAGGCAGAGGGACGACCTGGCGGCACAAATGCAGGCTCTTAGTCAGGAAAGAGACGCCTTAGGCCAGGAAGTCTGCCATTTAAAAAGAAAAATGGAAGAAAATCACCTGGCCCGCCAGGGACTGGGTGACCTCCAAAAAGAACACCAGAACTTGGTAGAGCACACCAGAAGGGTGGAAGATGCTCTAGCAAGAAAGGAGCAGGCCAATAGGGACACAGCTCAGGAGGTAACCCTCCTGCAGCAAAGACTGGCCCAGTTCTCCAGGACCACCCAGGAAGCACAGAGGGAAAATGAGGCCCTCTGTCAACACAATGATAGGCTCCAACAACAGGTAGCGATGCAGGAGAGACTGATAGAGTCGAGTAAGGCCTTAACAGAGGAACTGAAAGCACAAATGCAGGCTCTTGCATTGCAACAGGGAGCAGGGGCGGATAGAGATGAGGTCCGCTGGGAAAGAGAGACTCCTGACCATAACCGCAGGAGCCCTAACACCAGGGGCCTTCATCTTCCCCAGTCCCTGGACTCTACCACCCCCATGTCCCCTGGCGCACATGAGCACAGGGCCACAGGGATGGCAGATTACTATCCAGCTAAGAGTATGGGGCTCATAGGCCAGTACCACTCAGGAATGGAGGGGGGGGCATCCGGGTATGGGCACCCAAGTACAGTACAGTTCAATGGGGAACCCCAGGAGAGTAGGCCCATTAAGGGCATCCTGAAAACCTCTGCCCAGTTAGGTCAGTGGAGGGGGTACCCATCAAATCCTGGCAGCAAGGAGGAATCTGAAGACTCCTCCGAACTGCGCAGGACACAGGAGACCAGGTCCCCACATTCTGCCAGCCATTCCCAGGCTCGCAGAATCCGGGAAAACCTGGAAGAACAGACGGGAACCTCTGGGAGCAGTGCCTCTGAGTCCGAGGAAGAATGGACAAGGGTTACCCGAACCAAAAAGGCCAATAAGGCAAAAAGGGCCTTGCTTAAGGACCCCTTAAAGCAGATTAAGGCGATCAGGAGCGTCATCACGCCTTACCATAAGAACGCTAAGTATTCTGTTTGGGAGCACTTAGAGTTGTTTGAACAAATGATGGAGACTTTCCATTTGAAGGACAGCCAAAGCTGCATTCAATATGTAAAGTGGACCTTCTCCCCGGAATACTCCAGTTTCTTTGCGGGGCTGGAGGACCAAAATCATTTAAGATGGTCCACCTATAAGGCGGCCATCCTGAAACATTTTTCTGTTCACAGAAATCCTCAAGAGGCTCGCAAGGCAGCCTACAATTTGCAATGTGGGGAGGATCAGGCCCCACAAGAATTTGTGCAGGAGTTAAAGCGTGCTTTTGCACAGACCACAAGAAGGGTGCGCACAGATAGTAGAGAGTTTATAAATACGTTTTTCCATGCCTTGCCCAAATATATCATGACCCAGCTCGTGAGGGATTTTCATGAGAAAAGATCTTTAGACTGGGTCATTGAACAGGCTACCCGGATCTATGAGGTGCAGAAGCCCATAGAAAATAAAAGCAATGCCCAGAAAAACCCCAAAGCCAACAGCACCCCTGCTGCTGCCAAGGTGGCAGAGGTAAAGGTCACCCCCATTTTGGATTTGGAGATGGGGGGGCCTAAAAACCTACCTGCACCTAATAATGCTAGGCCCAGAAGGTCCTCGGGCCAGTCACAGACAGGGAGCCAGGGAGGCAGCCCCACAAATGGGGTCCCTCGCTCTCCTGACTATGTAAGTCCTCGCTACAAGGGAAATCGACCCATCCTGGGTTATGTGTGGACTCCTCCAGCCCAGGGGGGGGATCCAGCCAAGCACCTAACCCAGGGAACTTCCCTCCAAACTTCCCACAGGAGGGCAGAAATTTACCAAACCCTGGGCAGAACTTTTTCCCCAGATATCCACCCGACTTCCAACCCCAAAATCATCCATCCTTCTTTCCCCAATTCCCCGAGCCCAGACCACTGAATCCGGGAGAGGGGAGGCCAAGGGTGGAGGGGTACCCAAATCTTCCCAACCAGGGGTACTACCAAAGAAGGGACAGCTACCCTTCCCGGGATCAGCCCAGGGGAGAAAACAGGGCCCCGTATCAGCCTGAGCGGGTTTCCCAGTTAGAGCGCCAGGTTCAAAACATGGCGCGGGATCTGGGTCACATACTGAGGGCTCAGCAGAACCCTCAGATGGGCGTGCCGGCGCAGAACGCACCCAACTCTGGACCTGGTGCTCCAGAACAATGACGGGGGCAGCACCCTGATAACTCACCGGTTCCCAGGGAGGAGGCACAAAGGGAAGGGGGGTGTAAAGCCTTGGAGGAAGCTTCCTTCCTCACTTGTAAACAGCCCCTGGAAACCCAGGAACCGGAAACGAAATCTCTTGCCCCTGAAAGTCTGCCTCCTAAGGAGCAGAGGGGGGGTAGGAGAAACAAAAGACCCAAACAGACTCAGTTTGAGGAGGAGGTACAGATCTTCCAATTTGAGGGAGAGGGATCCTCAGAGGATCCTGGGAAAAGGATCTTCTCCTTCAGAGAGGGGGGAACTCCCCCCAAAGAAAAATGGGTCCCTAGGGATGCAAATCCAGACTGGGGAGATGTGGAGACTGAGCTACCGCCGCCCACCATCTCATCCCAGAACCAACAGCAAGAAAATCCCCTGGTTCAAACCCATCCTGGGGACTGCCTCCAAAAAGGGGGGGGCAGCCCAGAACCGGAACCAGGGGAACCCACAATGGCTCTGATCTCCAGTTGCCAACTTTTTCTTTCAGATTCCCAAGACTCTCCACAGAATTCTGCCCAAATCTCTTCGCTATCGATGTCCAAAACCAGAAAGTTAGCCCACCAGTTGTCCAAAAATGTACATTACCTGTGCCCCCTTGAGGAGAAGGAGGGAAGATATTATGCCCCGGTACAAGTACAGGGGCAGGGTACAATCTCAGCGCTGGTGGACACTGGATCTCAAGCTACCCTTCTGTCCAGAAGGGCCTTTGACGAACTGAATGCAGGAAGGGGAGAGAATTACCAAATTCCTCTCACCTCTCTTCCTGGACAACTGCAGAATTTTGACGGGAAGGAAATTCCCGTCGAGGGGACGGCAGACTTGGACATTAAGATCGGGCGACACAAGTTGAAACACCCGGTCATAGTTGTGACCCCAGAGGGCACCCCTTGTTTACTAGGGAATGACCTCCTGAGAAGGTTGTCACCCCTAATAGATTGCGTAAACAAGGTCCTCTGGACCCAGACTAGCCAACCAATAAAATTAAAACAGAGTGTCAACCATGTTAGTTTAAACGGCACATGCCACATGGTTGAACAAAAATCTGACCAAGTAGAATTTCACTTCCAGAACAACCAAATTCCAGACGTGACAGTAATAGCAGTAGGACAACAGACTGGTGATGGGGGGTCCTCTCTATTTCTGAAAATCAACCTTCCTTCCAGTCTAAAGTGGTACTCCACGCTGGAAGGAAACACTCTGAGATTCTATACTAATCCACAATCAGAAACTCCCACTCCTATAGTCCAGAAAGATGTGAAATCAGCTCAAAGCCTGGCTGATATTCAGCAAATTGGAGAGCAGTTGTTCATCCCTGTTCAGTTAAATGATGGGAAGGACTCTGTTCTCACTCGAGTGTGTGTGAACAACGGTAAGAGCTTCATCAGCGAAGCCATGTTTCGCCAACTTCCAAAAGATCCAGCCATTCCCACCTTCAAACTGATAGACAAATGGGAAATGCACCTGGAAGCACCCAATTCAAAACATCTCCTGCCAAGCAGGTGTATGCTCAAAATCTCCATTGGCAACAAGAGCATAGTCCATAATTGTTGGGTTGTGCGAGACGTCACTGCCGCCTTTTACTTAGGCAGTGACATTCTCAATCGCTTTGCCATTAGTTTGGACCTAATAAACTTCAAAGCTTGGTCCCGATTAGCGGATAATCCCATGGGCTTTGATGATCCAGAAAAAGCATTTAGGTCAGCTCAATTGCTACCTTATGCAGTTGAAATTCAGGTTGAAGAGGAAGTCACCATCCCAGAAAGGACCCGACAATTCTCCCTGGAAGTGAAAGTTAAAAGGGGACAAGAGTTGAAAAACCCTGATGCTTACATACATCTAAATGCTTCTTTCCAACAGCAAGGGTTGGGGGTAAACCCAACTCCATTAGTCAACATAGAACAGGACACCATTCTAATAGAGGTGGATAACAGCGACTTAAAGAGTGTTACTCTAGCCGCAGGCACCATTATTGGAATGGCGGTTGATGACCGACATTTTTCCATGGATTTAGGTAACGAACTGTTAGGACCAATCCCCAAGGACTGTTTTGACAGTGACAGTGATGACAATACAACACCAGACAGGATTTTTACCCGGCATGGGGGGAACTTCCTGGTGTACACTTCCTGCCCCTATGGTAAGGAAGATGTGACTTGTGACTTCAGGAGGGATGAGGTGATTTTCCAGGTACATGAGGGCTGCCTTTCCCACCTGAAGCCTCCGGTCCAAATCAGCACTCTGACCAGGGACTTCTCCACCCAGTTGGAGGAGGCCGCTGAGATAGCCAAACCAGAAGTCTTTCCAGGCTTCAGGCAGATGGTGGATGAGAGAGTCAACCTAGCTGATGCCTGTGTGACTCTGGAACAAAGGCAAAAGTTGAAACAAGTTTTCTTGGATTTCCAAGATCTCTTTGCGGTAGACTCATATGACTGTGGTCGCACCGACATCCACACCACAACAATCCCCACGGACCCTGGCATGACTCCAGTGTTTGTGAAGCAATATCGCTTGCCTCTCGCATCAATGGAGTCCCTTACGGAAATAATTAAGAACCTTGAGTCCCGGGGAATAATCCGTCCAGTCCACAGCACCTTCAATAATCCGGTGCTGGGAATATTGAAGCCAAACGGCCAGTGGAGACTCTGCGCCGACCTTAGGGAGCTCAACAAACGGGTCCATACTTCCCGATGCCCTCTGCCCTACATTGACCAAGGGCTAGCCCAGATCCAGGGGTCACAGGTATTCACTGCAATAGACCTGACCAATGGATACTGGACTGTGCCTGTCAGTAGGGAGGACCAATACAAACTGGCTTTTACCTTTGGGGGCCAGCAATACACATGGACCCGGACTCCCTTCGGATACCTCAACTCCGGCAATGAATTCAACATTTTCCTACACAAGGCCATGCCCGACCTGGGTGCGAGGGGTAACCTGGCTTATGTAGATGATGTCCTCATCAAAAGTTCATCTGTGGAGGAACACATCGCGGAGATCCGTTATGTTCTGACACAGTTGAGGGCCGCCGGAGCAAAACTTTCCTTTCAGAAAGCACAGTGGTGTAGAACCCGTGTTAATTTCTTGGGGCATGAGATTACTCCTCAGGGTCTCTGTCCCCAGGAAAAGAAAGTGGAAGCACTTCAGAAACTGAAAGACCCCACAACTCTGCGGGAACTAAGGAGCCTCCTTGGACTGACTAATTACAGCAGAAAGTTCATTGAGGGCTACGCAGAGATCACCAGACCCCTGATTCATCTCCTGAAGGGGGGGGTCAAGTGGGAATGGGGTCCAGAACAATCCGAGGCAGTAAAACAACTCAAAAGAAGCCTCTCACAAGCGCCCTGCCTAGCTTACCCTGTCAGAAACAAGGAGTTCTTCCTGGAGACGGGGTTCTCTAATACGTGCTTGACGGCAGTATTATATCAAAAGCATGACAAGGTCAATAAAGTAATCTCCTATGCGAGCAAAACTTTATCCTCTGTGGAGGAAAAATTCAACGATTGTGAGAAGGCACTCCTGGCAACGGTGTGGGCATTGAAGAATTACCGCCCGTTTATCCAGGGGGAACACATCATAGTGGAGACTCCACACCAGCCTCTGCAATATCTCCAAAGTGACAGAATCCGGGCCGGAAATGTGAGTAATTCCCGAATTACTTCCTGGATTCTGTCAATGCAAGGCTTTCCTGTGGAGGTCCGATATGGCCAAAACAAGAAGAGTCCTCTCGCGCAAGGTCTGGCTGACTTGCATGATTGTGCCAGAGAAAACTGTCTCGAGGACGAAAGTCTAAAAATCAAGGACAACATGGAGGCATACCTTAATTCCCCACACAAGGTCTTTGAAGAAGACAAGTGTGAGGGAATGCCCACTGTCTATGTGGATGGATGCTCTTACCATGTTGACAACAACGGGGAGAAAGAACTGGTGGCCGGCGTAGGGAATGCATGGGTGAATGAGTCCCCAGAACCCTCCGCTGGATACAAAATTGGTCCCCGAAGTAGTCAGGTGGCAGAATTGATGGCTGTGCATCAGGCCATCCTCACTGCTGTCCAACATCAACTCCACGAACTGGTCATAATCACAGATTCGGATTATGTACGGAACGGGTTCGTGGAGCACCTGGTTAATTGGAAAACCAGAGGCATGTTATGTGCTAACAACAAACCCTTGAAACATGGGAAGTTGATCCAAAACATTGATGATCTGGTCACCTCGAACGAGATGACCATCTATTGGAAGAAGATCAAGGGTCATTCCAAAGTAGAGGGACCAGACAAAACTGGAAATGACTTAGCTGATCAGTTGGCCAAGACCGGGGCCATCCAAGGGGATCTAATTGAGATTGAGTCCCTGTTGGGGGAAATCCAGGTCACTGCTATCACTAGGTCCCAGACAAATGCTCACAACGACCTTTCAATTGCACAATGGAGTAAGGAGACCCCTGATGCTGATTTGATTACCGCTCAGAAGGGGGATCCAATTATTGGTAAATTTTACCAGCACCTTGAGGACCCTGAGAACTTTCCCCTGACGGATACCGATTACATTGGGAAAGAGGACCTAAGAGTGTTGATGAAATGTCCAAAAATGTTCCGAATCCAAGACGGTTTGCTGGTAAGGAAATCCAAAGCTGGCCATGATCAGTGGGTGGTTCCTACCTCATTCCGAAGCCTGATGTTAAGTCACGCCCATGATGCGGCCACCGCCGGTCATAGGGGGTTTCACACAACATTGGAAATCTTAAGAGAGGTTGCATACTGGCCACACATGGGCCAGGACCTCAACCAATATTTGAAGGGTTGTCTTGTGTGTGCACAATTTCAGCCGACATCCCTCACACACCGGGCGCCTTTACAAAAGAGGGGAATGACACTGCCATGGTCAGATTTACAAATCGACTTTGTAGGCCCTGTGATTCGCTCGGCTAGGGGGAATAAGTACATGTTGACTGTGACATGCTTGTTTACCAAGTGGGTGGAATGTCTCCCAGCCCCAAATTGCAAGGCAGAAACTGCAGCTGCCTTGATGATTAACCACATCTTTTCCCGTTTTGGTCTACCTCAAAGGATTGAGTCAGACAGAGGTAGCCACTTCACCAGTGAAGTAATGACAAAGATGTGGGAGATACTGGGGGTCAAGAGAAAGCTGCATATTGCTTATAGACCAGCTTCTTCTGGGGCAGTAGAGAGATATAACCGGACAATTGTGAGCATATTAAAGAAGTTTGTGGCAGATTCTGGGCCAAGTTGGGATATCCGATTACCTCTGGTCCTAATGGCCATCAGATCTACCCCTTCATCTGCAACCAAAATGTCACCATTTGAGTTGATGACTGGACGCAAGATGGTGCTTCCTCAGCATTTGCTCTACAGGACCCAAGAGCAGACACTGATAAATGCCTCCACTACTCATGAGTATGTAGAGAATTTAAGGAAACACCTCCAACATGCTTTTGCTTATGCTCAGCGGAATCTAGAAAGATCGGCTGATAGCATGAAGACCCATTATGACCTGAAAACTTCCAGGAAGGAATATCAGGTGGGAGACCGGGTCTATCTATACAACTTCCAAAGGAACCAGGCCAAGCAGCGCAAATTTTTGCCTACATGGAAGGGACCCTTTGAGATCGTCGATAAGATCTCCCCTGTGGCCTACAAGATCCGCATCCCCAAAGGCGGTTCGGCAGAGGGGGAAGACAAGTGGGCACACATAAACCAGTTGAAGTGTTGCCATCCCAGGCACACTCTGCAACAACTGGAGGAATCCTCTGGAATCCTAGCGGGTACTGTCTCAGATTAATTCAGTTCCAACCATAAAACATACCACATCTAGTCTCTAAAATATTGTGATTTGCATGAAACTGTCTCTTAGTTATACTGTTTTTTTTAAAAATAAGAATGTAATGTTTCATTATGATGAAATGCATATGCTGCCCCACTATCTCAACAGTGGTGGAAAAAGTCTATGAGTAGGTATTGCCGCTCTTCCTTTGTCGTCCTAGGAGAAAAAAAACCTGAAGACGGGCCAAGGAGGATGATACGGAGACCGGGAACGAAGATCCAATGGGCCCAGTGGACCGCCCAATATTCCCATCAGGACCGGCGAGGAGGACCGATCGATCAGTACCGGATGGAGAAGAAGATGCTGAACTATGCCATCTACAGAGTAGGAAGAAGATTATGCGGACAGACCGGTGCGTGGGTCAAAACCCTTGTGCACGCGACTCCCCATCGACTCAAATTCAAGGGGCAGTCACGTGGGGGGGGGGCTTGTTGGGTGTCCTGACCCACGTTTAAGCTATCATGCCACAACATTTGGTGCTGTGGGCTTAGAAAATTCAAGATGGCGGAAAACCCACATGTGCGCCGAAATCCAGGAAAGCTGCGCAGTTTGTGCGCACACTAAAATGGTTGCCTCACTTGCCACCCACCAGTGCGGGAATGAAAGGCCGGGTTGCCATGAGGGAAATGGGTTGCCAAAGGAAAAACAGTAGCGCCGGTTAGCTTCAAAGCGCTTTAAAACCACCATTGGACTACCCGCACAGTAGTCTGAAACCATTGGGAATGGAAATGCTGATTGCCAAATGCAACCTAGAATTGTGGGGAATTCATTTCTTAAATCCCAAAAATGGGTGCAGTACCAGTACTCACCACTATCCAAAAGCCGGCGTTTTAAAACCACTCTGTTTCCCTGAAGGCAAGTCAAAATGCCTATTTTCAAACATTGCAATATGTGCAAAATATTTACTGAACACCAGCAGACATTTGGCAGAATGGAGTTTTGTGTGCCTACAAAATCTGGGAAATGAAGATCATAAGACAAGGTTTATAACAAGACTGGCTGAGCTGTGGATTGCAGCAGTTTAAGTTGCACTGGATTTAAAGACACTAAAATCGAAAATGTTTAGATTAAATGAGTGACCTATGTTTGGTATCACATGCCTTTGTAACTGTTGAAATGTCATAGTTTTGCACTTAGACTCAGCATCCTAGCTGCATGTGTAAAATTGCAAGTTAAGTTAAAAAGCAACAAAAAAAAAACCTGCCAGTTAGCTGAAGGTCTGGCTTAAGGAACTTGATTTTGCTTGACAGCTACCCCCATCAGGAGTGAAACTTGAGTCACCACTGTGTTCCCAGGCCAACCTTCCTTTTGCTGCCCACACTAAGGATATGCCATCTATCTGATAATTGAATTACCTGTGCTCTGCAGGAGAGTGAACAAAGCCCTCTTCACTCAGGCAAAGGTTTTTATTACCGCAGTCGTAAAATGTAGCTTCCTCTTGGCAGGAGCTGGGAGGGGCACTGCCTGTGAGAGCAAGCTGGCTTGGCAGAACTGGATTAACCAGTATTTCTACCTTGTGCTGAGAGAAAACCACACCCCTTTGTAGCCAGAATATTGTTTAGAAAAAGATTAATAACTCATGGTGCGGACATGTGAAAATTTTATAAATTATACCATAATTCTTGTGATTTTTCTGCCCACAGTTTAAGAGGTTTTTAGAACCGGTGGTATGTACAGGGGGGTGTCAGTGGAAAAGTGGATATTACTCTAAATGTGTGCATGTTAAAAATCTGAAACTTCATCAGTTAATGTCCCTACTCCCTGCGCACATGTATGTAAAGTTGGGTCCATGTCAGAAATTGAAAAATCAGTTAAAAAGTCCATTATGTGCCATCTCTGAATGCAAGCTCCTAGAAAGAGCAGATTTGGACAGAGACATGGCTAAATTCAGCCACACCATGTATATGTAATTTCAAGCAACTGTGTAACTGTGAAATATGTCTTTTATTATCAAATATAGAATGTGTGCAATCTGACAAGGGAGTGCCCTCTTGGCAAGCCATAAAATGACATCACTCTGACTCACAGTTCATTCCCCAATCAAGGGGAGGAATGAAAGCTGGACCAATGACAAGTGAGAGGGGCAAGTCTAGTAATGCAACACACACACCCACTCTCAAAAACACATAAAAGCAGAGAGTCAGGACAGATAGGGACCTTCAATTCCATCTGCAGCGGGACGCTCTGCCGGAAAAATCCATATTTACCTCCATCAACCTCCAGAAAGCCAAACTAGAGACTTCAATCTATCCAGAACTAAGAGACCAGACCAGAGAGAAAGCAGTGCTGTACCCAGAGAGACCCAGACCAGCAGAGAGAGCTGACCCAGATCACTGTGAAGTGCAGAGGCCAGACCAGACCAGACCAGAGTCCAGTTTAAAACCCTGACCAGATCCGTGACGAGGCCCATTTAATTCAAGAATATAGTGTGAGTACATAGTAAAACTGTGTAGAACCCATCTCTTAGTTAAAATAATATAATTCAATCCATTTTTAACCTAAGTAGAACTGCAGCTTAGCAATTGTGTTATCCTGCCATCATTTTTAAAGCTGAAAAAGTGTGCGTTTAAAATTTCAAATCTGAAAAACGACCTTTATTCAATCGCTCATATCTCCGCAACCGTTTGTGCTAGAGACTTGCAGTAACTTTTATTTGGAAGCTGAGATCCTAGGCTTTCCTAGGACCCCAAAACGATAGAGATAGTCCTTGTGGTTCCTCTGTAATAGCGCTCGGCGCATCCGCGAATTTTACCGCGATTTGCAAATTTCTCCACATGTAAAATCAGCTGCTGCTTGCCTTCCATTTGCCAGAAAACCGTTTGCCTCATAAAAACTATCCCTGAATCATTGCAAGAGTGAGCATGAGCTAATATTAACTAGATACCACTCACCCTGAACCTCTGAAAGGGAATTAAAAGCATTTTAGCATATTTTTTTAATTCATTGCCAGCACATATCAAAGCAATTTGGGCCTGTGTTTTCAAACTTCTGTAGTTTAAGCTTGCTGGGGTGAACTGAATCACATTTGATTGCATTTCTGAGAACTGTGTGTTTTCCTTCCATTTCCTTACCTTGCATCAAGGGGGGGAGGGGATTGCCAGAGAAAAGTGATTACATTGTTTTGTTGAAATCATATCGAGTATTTCTATACTGCATTTCATTCATTCAACCTTGCATCCATTTGAACTCTATAAAGCATTTTGTACCACCTTCTTCTTTTGTTCCTATTCACCTGTGTGCTACCTTATCCATTTCATGTCAACTCATTAGTGATTATAAGAAGTGTGCTAGTGCCAGATTCTCCATTGTTGATCTTTATCATATCAGATTAAGTGTGCTATTCAATTATTAATTTATTATTAGATATATATATCTATTTTAAATTATCAAATAAACCTTTTAAACTTGCAAAACAGAACTACTTCTTGGCTCAGTGGGGTCAGGGGGATTCCAAGAGAGGGGTGTTATACAGGGGTAGTCATCCAGAACGCATGAACTGGACCTAAAGATATATCAATAAGGGTTTTCATTCAGTATTCTAGACTAGGCGTTAACTTAGCTGTAGTGCTGAATTGAATCCTCTTACAGTCTGATCAATGGTCACCACCCCATCTGTGCGTGTTATACATGGTATGGCCGTGCTCCTGCGTTCCCCCCGCACTATTTGCGCCAAGAGTTTATCCGGGCGCTCGTGCTCTCCATATCTCCTCGCATTTGTGAGTCTATCAAAGTACCAGAACTCTCGATCCGCTGTTTTCCTGAACTCTGTACTTGTGATTTAATTTCTAACCCCAATTGGGGAGATGGGTCATGTGAATATTCTCCCTGCATGCCAGCGATGTCCCTCTCACGACGCTGGAGTTCTCTGCGAATGTGCTTCAGTACCCCAAACTCTGTGAACATTGCAGTAGCTCTTATGCAGACCTTGAAGACTTGCCAGAGTATAGCTTGGCTGGACACCGAGCCTTCGTTATGTACAAAATATTCCTCTATATGTTGAGCTAAAGTGGACTTCTACAGGTGATCGATCAAAGCTGTGGCCTTAAACCTCCACGGTGGTCTGTGTATTTGCAACTCCGGGATCTGTATGAATATCTGTATTGGGGAATGAGCTGAGTATGTCCTCGGGTGTATCTGTATATCAGTGACCCAGCTGATAATGTCGTGAGATAATAACCACACAGCTATCCCCGAGTGCATGTCATGCACTGATGAGTAAAATGTATATGCCCGTTCAGAGCCTCACAGTTTGTGCCAGGAGTCCTGGAGGTGAAGTTCAGTCATGTGGGTGAGTATCATTCGGTCAGCACTCGTCATAGACCTGGGTTGATCTAATGTGCGATCTAAATGTGTGTCAAGGATGGTGTTGATATCCCCGCCACATATCAAATGTGCTGTAGGGTATTTGGCCAGTTTATTAAATAATGCATTGTAGAAGCCGGGGTCGTCTATGTTTGGGCTGTATATATTCAAGAATAACACCTCCCTTTCCTTGATGTTGCCATGTACTATACCATACCGACCCTCATGATCGGACTCTAATCCCCGTAGGGTAAATGGAACAGATCTATGTATCAATTTCATTACACCTCTGGACCGACTAGAGTACGACGTATAATGTAGTTGTGATCCCCAATTGGGAGCCAGTTTCTCAGCCTGCCGGTCCGCTAAATGCGTTTCTTGGAGGAGAACAATCTTGTGACCCAGTCTGCTTATGTAGGCCATGATCTTCCTTCTCTTCATCAGTGACCCAAGGCCTTGAACATTCCAGCTTAATAACGAGATAACGTCCTTAGCCCCCCTAGCCATAGTCGTGCAACTGGGTCATACTGCGTGCAACATATCCGCATAAAAGAGCTAAGAGCTTTCAACTCTCCCTGTCGTCCCAGTACCTGTGTTTTTTGAACATTTAAATCCACCTGTCCCTCCCCTGCTCCCAACCACACCCGCATAGTTCCAAGAACTGTGACTATGTCCCCTTCACTGCCCCCATCCCCTTTAAATTCTACTACCATGCATCTGCAACTGGGGGTGTCTGCCGCCACGCCCCAGGCCAAATATCTTCTGCGCTTCCGGTTATCTCACAGCTTCCCATGTCCATAACACATTCTTAATCCTAGAAACACTGCTATGTCCACATCATTGAATCAAACCCTCCCAAGAATAATGAACAACAAACATAATGCAATCCAAAAAATTGTAGCAATGCCATAACCCTTCGTCACGGTGTTCCCTTATCGCTTAATAGTTAGCAGATCATTGGAGACGTCCTAGCCGCCTGGATCCACTCTCGGCTGCTGTGACAGGAGCGGGATGTTGGTTTCGACGAAATTCGTTGCCTCCTCAGGAAACGTAAATAAATAAGTTTTGTTGTTATGTTGCAGTCTCAACCGTGCTGGGTAGAGCATTGCATAGGGGACATGTGAGGTGCAGGGGGACCTTTTGCTAAGTGCGTCTGAAAGGGGCCGCACCCAAGGCATACACTGATGTGGTCAGTCTGGTGGTGCCCTCGTCGTTTCTGTGCGGCGTATATTTACTCTACCAGTGGCACTTCTCCTGGCGATGTAAGTGCCCCCTGCGGCGGTCTGTTTGTTAGCCCCCTAGCTGGCAGGCCATTTCACGTGTTTGGTATTTGCCTCTGGGGTTAGGTTCGTAGTTTGTGTCAGCCTGTTGGTTCCTGAGCCTCAGGCTGCCTTGTCAGCGCATTCCACAGCACTGTATCTTTGTGTCTTAAGTAATGTCAGGTGATGAGCCTTTTATCCACATCTGATCCCCCCCTGACACTCGTGCTTACAGACAGAAACCAAACAGAAATGTGCACTGTGTGTTTCACGTTTTAAGTACATCTATCGACTAACCATTAGTTCAGTTATAAATGAATAAATCAGTATATTTATGAATGCATTACTTTGCTGCATCAATCAGCGAGGTGTTAATGTATCTTATTCTTGCAGTGCTGGATATGAGCACCTGTAATTCTTCCGTGCACAAGGCACACATCATGGACCACAGGTTAAGAGACACGGATGCCTTATCCTCTGGGCCATCAAAGTTAAGTTTTTAAAACCATTGCAGACACTCTCCGAAATGTAACATATTTATGAACAAAATGTGGCTGGGTGGCTTGGAGATTGCTTGTCAGTGTGAAATTTAAATGCTGTTTGGGAATCGTACAGATTTTCTGATTTCTTACTTCATGAAATTACACAATATTACCTCATCACTTTGCTTTAACAAAATGAGAACATTTTGCCACAAGGCAGATTTGTGTCCAACTTCGTTTGCAGAAATGTAAATGTCTTTCACAGTGTCCACTCAAATGTCTGGCTGGGAGTTGTAGGCAACAAACTCGTATATGTGCGTGAAACTTATATGGAACTCTCCACCTGCTCTTACACTGTTGTGTTATACCCCAGCCATCTACCATTTGTGGGTACATTTTTACATCTAGGTACGTGAAATACCAAATACAAACATTTGACTTTCGAGGGAAATGTACCTGTGTGTATTTATAACACAGGTGGACATGAAAAAGGCAGATATTAAGTTAATGCAGTCTGCAAAGTGCTATTAGTTGGAGTTACTTTTAGTTCATTTTTTCTTGTTGTTTTACTTTCCTTCCGGCTCTCCTTTCCTGGTCTCCTTAAGTTTACTTTGCTGGTGTCTTGTGTGGAATTATGTTGTTTAATGATGATGATACTGATGTGTTATTTATATAGCGCCGTTATCGAAAGCGCTTTACAGAGCACATATTTACATACAATATCCCCCAACCGAAATTGGTACTCATTTATCGACCTCGGAAGGATGAAAGGCTGAGTCTGCCTTGCCGGGATTCGAACCTGCAGATCATGCTCAGATTGCAGAAGCGAGCGCTCAACCCGCTGAGCTATCTTACTTTGGTTTTCCTTTGTAAGATGAGAAGAAAGATAGCATGACACACCTATTGCTATTACAATGTTGAGTTATCTTCACCAATCAACAGGAGGATCCCAACATGTAATGATGACGAGATGTCATGACCTATCAGATCGGTGGCACACTCTCTGTCATTGGCCCACAATGGGGAGCCTGTGTCTACCTATTGGAACAGGGCAGACCATTATGGATGAAGGTGGGGGATCACGTAGCGTAGAAAACAGGAGTGAGGTGCACTGCGCAACAGGTCCAGTGCCCATGGTTGAGTTCCTTGACGGCCTCCGTGTGCAGGCGGAGATACATCCTTCTCTACAGAAGTGTTCAAGAGAATGCTCTTGCTGCAGGAAATAGAGGCAGATGTATACTGTGCACATTTTAGAATTAGAAATGGAACCATGATAATTAATGAGTTAAACAAGGTTAATCACATATTACTCAAGGAGGCAAACCATTAACTGTGGGCGTTTAAAGAAGGGTTTGGACATCACACTGAATGGATGTTTTGATAGTGGTTACACCTGGGTTAAAGACTAAAGGTAAACATGGGGATTGGCTGTTAAACAAAGAGTCAAACCATTACATAGGTGTGGTTTACCCAGGGCTTAAACCACAGATTGAAACACTGCTTTAACAAAACATAAACATGGGTTAAAGATGGAGGATAAACAAGAGAGTTCACCACTATTTAAGGGGGAATCAGTTAAATATGGGGTTAAACAGCAGAGTAAATCACGGCTTTTACCAGGCTAACCTGTGTTACAGATTGATGGTAAATATGCGGTTAAAAAAGACCATTAAAAAAGAGGTTACCCATTACACTGCGGTGTGGGAATTTAAAAAAGGGGTTGCAATAAAGTTAAATGATAGATTTAACTAGGGTTGAACAGGGGCTAAACAAATTGATAACCTTTAGTCATATTCCTGTTTTGCTCATGTAAATGACTCTATTTCATGAAATTGACTTAGGCACTATCCGATAGTTACAAACAATGGTCTATGGGGCAGTGGTTCTTTGCTGATTGCAGAAAAGCAGAGTACACAAGGGGAAAAGAAGGTCGCCACTACCTTGGAACCAAGAAGTAGGCAATCAACGGCAGAGAGCAGCCCCCTCCTCTTGCTGCTGCTTCATTGGGTCAATTAACCCACGTGAATACCGTTACCAGGCAAGCAACAGGTGCTTACTAACAGGGTTCTCTGTGCCTGTGTTGAAGCCCTAATAGACCAACATTGGGAACATATGAAAATCCTTTGACAAAGGCTGGATCACCTGTAGGCCAGGCCAGGTAGCCACAATGAATGGAACGAGTCGGCGTAAAGAGGGTTCCATTTTCTGGGGATACCTCTAATAGCTACTTCCAGTAAATAGTTCTACCAGAGAGTTTGCAGCGGAACCCCCTTTTCTTGGACCTGGGGTACAAAGTGTGTTAAGATTTTGTTTTTTTGTTTATTTTTTGAAGAGGACACGTTTTCCTTGCCATGACACAACAACTTGCTTTTTAATTTCTTTAACAGTTCTAGCTTTCATTATTCTTTTGTGCTCTGTGCCATCTCTGGTGCACTTGTCGGTGTATTGTTCTATAGCATCTGCATCCAGTTTCATTCCTCTATAGGCCTGAAACATGAGAAATGTCTATTTAGTGTCTGTCAGGGGTGCTGATGATATAACTAAAGAACTTTTGCAGGCTGGGCGCAGGGCAGTCTTTTTCAATTGAGTAGGACTACTGCCATTAGTAATGTAATGGCGTTGTAAATTAGTAGCTTAAGAGTGTATTGTTCGAGAGATCATGAGAACAAGAAAGTGAGATAACAAAACATACTTTTCACATGGGAACACATTTTATCAGCTGCCCCCAAGGTCCAAGAATACACATTTTGCTTGACTATGGAACATGACCACCAGACTTCTAAGACCTAATAAGCTATTGGCCCTCACTATGGGCCTCATTACACGGTAGGCGGTAGGGGTTTACCGGTACCGGTAAGGGCACCGGTACCGGTAAACCCCTACCGCCTTACTACAAGTTCCCTTTGCGGCACCCGATTTTAACGGCTGGTTTAACCAGCCGTTAAAGTAGGGTGCCGCAAAGGGACCTCGGAGCTAATTACGGTACCGCAATTTGCGGTACCGTAATTAGCACCTTCCCCATTCCCATTATGCCCTATGGGGGCAAAAATGGGAATGGGGAAGAGCCTTAGTGAATGGGGAATTACCGCCCCCGCTCACCTTGGAGTAGGGCGGTAATTCCGCCATCCACCAAGGCGGACACGGTAAAATACCGGCAGCAACCATGGCGCTAAGAGCGCCATGGTTACCGCCTAACGTGTAATGAGGCCCTATAACACGTAAGAAAAATCACATTCTTCCATTCCATTTTGGACATATTTCTGGAACTTCTTTAATGTGAATCTTATAAAATTCACTCCGATAATGCACAAAGAATCTCGAAAATGGAACGACAAAAGCCTTCCAGGAAAAGGCTCAATTTACAACTTCAGGTTTTGCGTGCATGTAATGTCTCCCCAAAAATGATCACACAAAATGGCAATCTATGGTACACATTCAATGTAAAATACATCCTTGTCTAAATATGGGGGTCAACTTGTCTTGCTCCAAGTTCAACAACATCCATCAGCTCAC
The DNA here is from genome assembly GCF_040938575.1 of Ambystoma mexicanum. Taxonomy (NCBI): domain Eukaryota; kingdom Metazoa; phylum Chordata; class Amphibia; order Caudata; family Ambystomatidae; genus Ambystoma; species Ambystoma mexicanum. Next base: position 269,595,043 of record NC_090927.1, on the reverse strand, counting down.
TCATGCACTGGGATTATTTGACTCTGGAGTTATGAGTCAGTCACTTCCAATGCGAAAGATTGAAAGTTTTGATATGGTCATTCTTTTTCGAGATACGGTTGTTAGTGCCTAACAAACTCTTAGGATCTCAATGTCATTGTGAGTTTGTACATCTTTTTGAACTTTTACAAGCTCGAATTTATCACTTTGCCCCCCATATTTCATATGATTACGGAAGGACTGGAGGATCCTTTAAGGCTGATGCGCCTTGGTTTGAAGGTGAATGAGTAGACAGATAAAAAGGGCACTTCACTGTGCATCGCAGTAACCTTTTAAAATAATTGAGATCTGACTGACCCCCATTGCTAATGCCCAAACGCCTAAATTGACATCTCCAATAAGATATTTGCTGGTTCTTGAGCGGCCCGATTGGATGAATTGGTGACAGGGAATTCTGTTCTTCCAGACGCACAGGCTGGCTTCCATAAAGGCTTCTCCACTATCGATCAGTGCTTTCTCCTGAGTACGATAGTGGAGAAGTACACAGAAAGGAGGAATAACCGTCTGTTCACTGCCTTTCTGGATCTCTCTAAGGCATTCAACTCCATAAACTGGTCACTATTATGAGACAAGCTAAATAGAATTGGGGTACCGCCCTGGCTCCTCAACTAATTAAGCTACTTCATTAAGACACTTAAGTGGCAGTGAGGTGTGACAAGAAATATAGGTATGTAAGAGATTTTTTTTTTATTATTGATTTTTGAAATTGTTTTATGGTTTCAAATAAAACTTTGTCATACATTCCAGTGTCACATTTAGGAGAGAAAGCTCCCAAGTAAAATAAAGCTTAAGTTACTACTCAGTGACAGGACAAAATCCAAAACAACCAAAGAAAAACCTGCGGGGTTACTTAATCAGTTTAAATACATCTTTTAATAAATGGAACAGGGAAATGGTAACTGCCAAGCTCTCTCCTCTCAGCAAGACGGACCAAATTTCCTTTGCATCCAGGGTACTATATGATTCAAAAGTTGTAATCAAGTATCTAGCTCTAAGATCCACCAGACCTTGGCCGAACAATGACACATGCTTCAGTGATTCCGTAGTTTCTTCTTTCCAACAAAATCTACATTTCAAGTAGATTTTTAGTAATTGCTTCGTAGGATACAAATCAAATCTGAAACAAAGGAATCCATCTCTATACCAGCCATTGGGGGCTTTGGCGAGGTATTTGGGGAGGAGTCCACATGGTTTCATTTCTTCACTTAGAAAGTATGTGAGGCGATGCAAATTTCTTTCCTCCAGGCTATTAATCCAGTCGTCATGCCAAAGCTTAATTTTGACATTATCTGGGAAATTGCACAGTTCCTACCAGTCTGATTGCAAATTTTTGAAGATGTGGCGACAGCAGTCAAACCACTGCATCATTAAGATGTCATCAGTTCTCTCTTGTTTAAATTTCAGCATTTTGTATGGGACTTCCGGCAGGGGCAATATGGTTTTCCAGTAAAGGGCCAATGATTTCCATGTCACACAAGCTCTTAATGATATTAGGCCTGGTTCATACCTGATCAAGGCAGTAGAAGCAATACCAGGAAGGTTAGGATTTTCCTCCAAAAAGATGCTTGCAAGGTGGCCAAGTTTCCCAGGGGGTAAGCATGAATGCCTCAGCTCCAAACGTAAGAGAGGGGACTACCTTTAGGCTGTAAAATGAGAGTATTGGCAGGATAGAAAACTTTCTGTACTTTTTGTGGATCCTTCTCCCCTGACCAATCAAGATTTTAAATCTGGACATCAGGTGCAGTTGCCGTGGTTGATCACAAGTACTGTTATTCACCAGGGATCCCAGGTAAGTAATCTCTGAATTAATTCTTAATATTTGGTCTTCGACATAATACTTAAATACTGGTTTTCCCTTTGCTCTTTGTGGCCCTAACATCATTATACTGGTCTTTGACGAATTCATGGATAGACCGTTTTCTTTAATGCTGAAAGTGATCTCTGAAGACCAATCAGAGTTTATTCACCAGTACGATGTCATCCACGTAGAGAAGCCTAGACAGTTCCAAACCGCAGAAGACCGGGGAAAATTATTTTGCTGTCTTTAAATGGTCACTCATGTCTGATAAGAAGAGACTGAATAGAGTCAGAGCTATCAGAAATCCCTTTTTTAAGCCCATGAACGTTGGGATAGGCTTAGTCAATGATCCCTCAGCATTCAGCCGGACTTGAATGGACGTGGAATTATAGAGTGATTTGATTGCAGCCAACATAGGGGGGGGGCAATTCCACAGTTCCATCTTTCTGCAAAGACGCTGACAGACGACACTACCGAAGGCTTTGCTCAAATCAACAAAGGCTAGTTATATCTTAGGTTTGCCGTTATGTGCCTTTTCCTTAAGTATGTTAAGCAGGAGGAGATTTAATTCCATCCCGTCCCATTCAAGAAACCCGTTTGTCTAGGGTCAAATCTATTTGTCGATCGTATCCAGAGTTGCAATTGCTTTACAAGAAAGGCAGAGAACAGTTTACTCAGGGCGTCCATTAAGGCTATGGGACTAAAGTTGGACGGGTCCCTCCTATTGCCCTTTTTGAAGATCGGAACGATAATCACTTTCTTACAAGATTCCGGAATTCATCTGGATTTGAAGATTTGATGAAAAATGTCTAGAATTAGTGTGACCCAGAGCTCAGGAGATCACTTTATCATGTTGTTATCCTGTCTGGACCAGGGGCTCTGGAAAAAATTGCTTTTTTAATAAGGATCTTCCCATCCTGGTAATCCAGGGAAAAAGGCCAGGAAGGTGTCTTAACTTCAAGTTCTTGTGAATAGGTGTTATCTATCAAATAACCTGCCAAAGAACTCAATCCAGATTTCTTCTGGAACAACACTTGCCAGCGACATCGAACCCAGATGACCTGTCTCATTAAGTTACCATGTAGATCTAGTGTCTTTCTTTAAGATGGTCGTCAGCATCAACTCTGCGTCAGATTGTAATAAAGGCGCTTTTTCTCTCTTTAGACAATTCTTATAATTCTGCTTTCTTTTTTTAGTCATATACAGTCGCTGTTCAGGAGCCGGATTTAACATTTTTCTAAGATCTTTACGGAGAAGAATTTTCTGTTTCTTTACTGCTGCGTCAAATGTAGTGTCCATACGGGAAGGCATTTGTCTTGTTCTTTCTGGGTATGAACATAAAGTCACTCAGAAAAGGAGCATAGTTCGAATCGCGCCCCCTTTTCATGTGCTCGACAAATCAGGCATACACAGAGAGAATGTCATGGTTTTTCAGTCTCAAACAGCTACCACCTTTAGTGGTCTTCATGTTCAGAAGAAAATGTTCACCGAAGACTTAGCAATGACAGAACGGCATGGTCACTTGTATCTCTACGAATCACCTCAAAGTCAGAGACTTGGTGGATAATTGCACTAGAGAAGAAGACATAGTCCAGTGCACTGGTTTCGCCATTACCAGACCATGTAGGCTTCACTGGGATGTCTCCAAAAGTTTGACCGTTCAAGATATGTAAATCTTTGTCGTCCATACATTGGCACAGTCTTTCTGCTTTCTGGGATCCCAATGACAGCCTAACCGAGGTTCCCAGATTGTTAGACTCTGTTATACAAAGGCAATGGCAGTTGAAGTCCCCTCCCACAATGATAAAATGGCAATTCTGGGTCAATGAGATGTCAACTATTGAGTCCATCATTGTGTTTGAGAAAGCTTCCGCAGTGAGTTTGTGGGGGTTCCAATAGACGTTAACAATTAGGATTATTTCCATTGTCTCAGCCTCATCCTTCTGTATAGTTAGAATCACCATTTGTAAGAAGGCAATGGGGCTAACAATGTCCAGGATGGTAATCCCAACTCCCAGCTTCACAAAGGTCAGCAAACCTGCAGCAGCACTTCCTCTCAATCCTTTGTATGAAGGGTTGAGAAATGCTGCGTACCCATCCAAAATCGGTGCTGCTTTAAGCCAAGTTTCTTGGAGGCAGATAATATCAATTGTACTAGAAAGGATCATAGGGTCTGAGCTTTAGTGTGTAAAACCCCTACTATTCCAAAATGCCACCTGAAATTGTGGAACTTGTTGTTGCTTTGAAGAAAGTGACTGTGTCTCGGGGCTCCCCCTTCGAGCATGTTCTCTAAGTTGAGCTTGGACAGGGTATTTCAGAACTGATATTGACCTCTTAGGGTGAAGGTCTCCTTTAACTTTATTCTTATGTCTCCTTTTTGCAGACCCACATAGTTGGATCCCACACCCCTGGGGGATTTGTAGTTTTGTGCCATTTGCTGGATGAACGGAATCGCGGTTCTGCTGTCCTTATCATCTCTTTTTGACATGACGGCCTTTCGGGCCTGATCAGGGTAATTGTTCAAGTCTGGATGGAATGTATTTCACCATTCTTCACCTAAAATATCCAACAAGTCATATCCCATAGGCAAGAGAAGATGTGCTGCCTCAAGCAACGCGGTTTTCACACCCCTGGATTTAAAGTGGAGGATCACTCTATCAAGGCAGCCTTTTCTTGGAAACTCCACAATGCAAATGTCATCCGAGTTTAGAAAGTGAAGAGTAGGTAGATGGTGCATAACCAGCATCACGTTGGCACGATTTAGAATGAAACCATCATCCGATATCCATAGTCCAGTCAGAAGCACATTATATGTGTCTTTTTTAGTGGCTGACGCTTTCGGTACACGTCGTACATTAGGCTCCCACCCGTCATTTAAGTCACCTCTAGCTGGATGCTTCTTGTCTAACCTTGTTGTTTCCTGGTCCTGAGAGCTTTTCAACAAAGAAGGTCTACTAGGGGACGTGGGTTTGCTGTTGAGAGTGAGCCTTTCACGTCTTTCCTCTAAGGTAAGAAAGGGAGTCTGTTGCTCCAAAGAATACGAATTCATTTTCAAGTGGATAATAGACGAATTAAAAGCTAGCTCCTCTTCTGGGGTAAGTGATGTAATCTGAGAGGAGTTAGGCTTCGTATAGGTCTTTGTCTTTTTCAGAACATTGAGAAGCTGTTCTAAGGAAGTTGCGTCTTCGACTGCAAAGTTTTCTTTCTCAATTGAGTAGATTGAGAGATCCAAACAAGTCATCGAAGGGAGGAATCTCTTTTGGAGGGCAGTTTGCCTTGGACTCTTAATCATCCTCAAAGATGAGGATGCCTTATTTATGTCTTCTCTGAGGGGGTTTTTCAGTTTGCAAGAAAAGGCTCAATTGAGTTGGAATCTGAAGATTTCTTAGAAATGCACGACTATTAGTCCTATTTCGGTTTGGTGGTAAGGATAGAATCTTCGTTTTTTTGGTTCTTTCAAGCTGCTTTAGGCAGCAAGGTAGATTCTTTCTGTTTCCTATCATTATGAAAGATCTGAAAAGGCGCTGCGATTTTCTCTGACCCCTCATGATCAGATGTCAGCGTTGTCAAATGGATTGCAATTCTGGCATCCGGCATGTCTTTTCAGCGCTGTTCTTCGTGTGCAAACTTATAACAGTTTCTTCAGACCTGCTGTTTTCTCCTGTCTTAAACCCAGGATGACTAATTGTCAGTGGGCCGTACTCAAGGCAAGGGTCAGAGACCTCCTTGACAGGCACATTTCCATCGTCTTTAGCCAGATGAATTTCAAAACAGTCCGTATTGCTTAAAGGGCAATCCTTTTTATTGTGAGCGGTAGGGCTATCTTCTTTCCTGTTGTAGACCAAGTTTCAGTATGAATGTAAAAGGCATTATGCATCAGCTCTCTGCAGGTCCAAGGCATCCTGCAATTCTTTCTGGACTATGTAGGCACATTATGCTTCATGATCCACCCTAGACTGCAAAGAAGTAATGAAGTAATAAAGGACTCAATAAATATTACTTTAGAATGGATAATAGCCAATTAGGTGGACTGGTCCTTCACGTCATTGTTCATAGTCTCATGGAGTTTCATGTCTCGCGAGGATAGCTCAGTTGCAACGCGCGAGGATAGCTCAGTTGCAACGTGCTCGCCTTAGAAGCAAAACGACACGGAGTAACAGGGGTTCGATCCCCGGTCCGCGCTTAGAAACCTCTGGGTATTAAGTGCGTTATAAATAACCCATCATATCATGTAAGGGGCCAAAGCGATGGGGAGCACAGACATAAGAGTGTAGATCGTCACCCACGAGCATGTTGTTTTGTAGGAAAAGATATTGGTGGTTAGTCGCTCTTTGCAAGACCCTTGTTCAGCTTGCAGGAGTGATCCGTCTGTGGGAATAGGTGGGCTTACTTGTTGCCTTGCTGTCCTGGCATTATGGTGGCGGTGAAGCTGTTACTCCTTTTGAATACTTTGAGGAAGGTGTACCAGCTGTATGCGCTACTTTAAGCTGAGAATTTACAAAATCATGTTCTACAAAGCTTTTGTCCGTGTTGAAGTCTGAATGGGGCAGAAACGAAGAGCATCGACAGTTGTACCCTATAATCAGAACTGCACGCAGATACATTTCTTGAGACACAGATGGCTTTCTTGAGGCAAACGTTTGATTATATGGGCCCAATTACGCTCTTTGCCAGAGTTGTAGCTTCTGTATTGTCAGTGTCTGTGAAATGTGTCACTAACTAATGCACCTGGTCACGCAGAACACTAATACGAGGTATCACATGACTGAGGGTTGCCGCCTCACTGCTGACTCCCCCTGTGACATATTCCAACTGCAAACGAAATTTGACCAGCCCCTGAATTAATCCTGATTCCTACTTAGAGAAACACATGTGTTAACCATTCTCCCATTTTGTGCTACACTGGAAACATTCAAAAACACACATCACATCACATCACGTCTCATTCACCCACCAGTTACTCACACCTTCGCTAACATCCACTCATTGCATGGTATGCACAGGCACACATACCAACCACCCACCCAGAAGATTCAGAATTACACATCACATCACTTCTCATTCACCCACCAGTCACTCACACCTTCGCTAACATCCTTCGCTAACATCCACTCATTGCATGGTATGCACAGGCACACATACCAACCACCCACCCAGAAGATTCAGAATTACACATCACATCACTTCTTATTCACCCACCAGTCACTCACACCTTCGCTAACATCCTTCGCTAACATCCACTCATTGCATGGTATGCACAGGCACACATACCAACCACCCACCCAGAAGATTCAGAATTACACATCACATCACTTCTCATTCACCCACCAGTCACTCACACCTTCTCTAACATCCACTCATTGCATGGTATGCACAGGCACACATACCAACCACCCACCCAGAAGATTCAGAATTACACATCACATCACTTCTCATTCACCCACCAGTCACTCACACCTTCTCTAACATCCACTCATTGCTTGGTATGCACAGGCACACATACCAACCACCCACCCAGAAGATTCAGAATTACACATCACATCACTTCTCATTCACCCACCAGTTACTCAAACTTTCTGTTACATCCACATAATACATTCTCTACACAGGCACACACCCACCCACCCAGAACATTCAAAAACACACATTACATTACTTCTCATCCACCTACCAGTCACTCACACCTTCTCTTACATCCACTCATTGCATTACCTACACAACCACACACCCACCGACCCAAAACATTCAAAAACACACAATACATCACTTCTCATTCAACCACCATTCACCTAAATACATCTGACACACACTTCACACATGCAAAATACACATCATATTTAAAAAAAAGCCTTCTTACCTTTTTCTTGCAGTTTCGGTTTGTCCTTCCAAGCCCCTGCGGCTCCTCCGTGCTGCTCACAAACAGGAAGCTGCAAGAGTTTCCTGGTTCCTGTATGTGAGCTGAAAGGAAGCCGAGGGAGAAGCGGTTGGAGTTGAACATGACGTGATGTGTGCCACATGTCACTGTCAGCTCCAACCCCTACTGAGAGCCTCCCCGGCCCAGCGTTCACCTGGATGAGTGAGGCCTGGGTTGGGGACCCACCAGACCTGGTGTTGCAGGGCCACCTGTACCACAGAGATGAGTGCCGCTACACCAGGAGCTCCATTTCGGGGGTTAGGGGAGAACAATAATATTTTATTTTAAAGGTGGGGTTGCAAGTTTGCCCCCAGGGGTTGCAACTGCGGCCCCCAGGGGTCGAAGGTGCAACCTCTGGCAACCTCCAAATGATACCCCTGGGTGTCCCCTTCCATGTATGATACTAAAGCTGGCATGCGGGTAGTAGCACTTACGGGGCACACTTGACCACCTAGAGGTTATTTCACCTTATCACACCTACCCTGAGGAGAATCCATACCTTGGTGCCATGTACACCATATTTTGTGTGTGTCTCACTGCCACCATTCCTCCCCCATCTATGCACCAATGCATTGGACCTCAGCTACTGGCTTGCCCTCATTGATATGAACAAATTCATTTTGTAAAGGCGGCAGCGCCCTGCCCATGGAATGCCTCCTCCATCTGCAGTATTGCCATATGTACAACATCTACTTGGAAACATGTCTCGTATGAAAAATACAACAGATCATGTTTATGGCACACCGCAAACTGAATAGTCTCTTGAAAATTGGTTTTATTGTTACCTACCTTAAGCAAGCCAAGCGACTCCAACACAGAGAGAACGGGGAGGACCGAAAAACAAGTTCCCTTTTGATGTCTGAGGCACCACACTGAGCGTTTGATGACTACTTGTCCTGCTTCTGCCTGTCCGTGCGCCCCAGTAAGGGTGTGTCCTAGACTCACTGAGCCTGCGTTTGGGCCCTGGCTGGCAAATGCGGGCACGCAAATTACTGAAATGCAAGTCAGCGGGAGGGTGTAGCCACACGGACGCGGTGTGAGATGGATACGTTTTGAAAGAAAAATGAGAATGCTAATGCGGCGCAGCACACAAGGCCTTTGCCGTGCTGCTGCTGGCGACACACCAGCACAAATTAAACATTGGTGGGACCCTTAAAAGGTGCGTGGCCCATAAACTGATGCCTACTTTGCCTATTTGGTAATCCAGGACTGGCTGCCTTGTGCATTAGTGCATGTGGAGTTGAGTGAGTGCTTTGTGGAGTGCTGTCTCACTGTTCAGGCATCCTGCTATCAGGCTGAACCTTTGGATTTGCCGGCTGTTTACTGGAGCACTAGACAACCACGCCTGCACCTGGATAAATAATTTAAACTGCTGAGCCCAGTGCCGGATTAAACCCTGCGGGGGGCCCTAGGCAGTTGGCTAATAAGAGCAAAGACAAGGAAAAGGGTCTCCTAACCCCTGTCAAAGTAAATAAGTGGCAGTCTCCTATGGCTTTTACTATTTCGACATTGTTTGAAGAGGACAATTAGCCAATTAATCGTCAGTTTGTCTTGCAGTTATTTAGGAATATTTTGCCATTAAGAGTATTGCAGAGCTCTGATTTTGATTCTTTTGAGCAGCTGGAGGGTTGTGGTATGACTGTTAAGAAGGGGCACTGTATGAGTTCTGATGTATCTTGTTTGATCAGACATAAATCTTCCCTGCTGTTGAAATGGGGATATGATATTGATCAATCGATGGTTCTAAACAGCCACAGCTGCACAAGGGCAAGCCTTGTCTTGAGCCTGGGGTTGAGATAAAGAACAGGCATGGAAAACCTGGCTACAAGAAATATGTGGCTAACACGGAGAGAGAATTTAATACAAAAAGCATTGGGAATGGTTGCTGTCTTTCCATCCTGCCCCGGAACAGCGACCCTGAAGATGTGAAATCCTGGAACACACAAGGTTCTTCACGTCTGTTGGCAGGCATAGCATCTAAAGACTTTCTATGTTGTGTCTTGCCTTTCCGCACACCCTGTCCTGTGTGCATGGCATGCTAGGAGTGACTGACATGAATGCTGTGTGTGAGAATGTTATCTTCTGAATTGTTCTGTGAGTGTCAGTTACAAGACAGGTTGACTGGGAGAGGATGCCAGTGGATATTATCCTCATGTAACTGACCTGATGTTCCCTGAATGCAAGGACGTCATTTAGGGGTCGCCAGAGGTCGCAACTACGACCTCTGAGGTCGCCCTTGCAACCTCAAAAAAAAAAATTAAAATGTAATGCAAGCTCCTGGGCTGTGGCCAGTACCATGTGGCTCTTTACTTCTGGAGTGGATGGCTTTCTTGTTCAGGCCCCTTAAAAAAAGAAGAAAAATAAGAACAGGAGTCCCACAAGTCTAACACTTTCAGCACTGACCCTAAATAAATAAATAAATAAATAAATAAATAAGAAAGAATAGGAATACCAAATGTGTCTTTGTGGAATTTTATACAATAATTGCTAGTCTCTTTAAAGGTTAATTTTAGGAAAACTTCAGGGAGTGAGTCATTGATTTAGTCTGTTCTTCAAACGCCTCAACTCAGCCTTTCATCCTTCTGAGGTCTATAAATGAGTACCAACACAGGTTGGGTGATATTGAGTGTATATTTTTTCAATATAAAGAGTTTAAACATAAGTGCTATATAATAACAAATCGTTATCATTTGGTCATGGACGTCTGCTTGCATTCACAGTCATTTGGTAATATGGACCTATACACATTGATCTTAACGATACATATGGCGATCCATTCTTGTATGAAATGTACATCACATTCGAGTGATATCATAACCATATTTTTTGTAGTGGACAATGCTATGTGATGCCACTTCCTGTTTTGTTAACGGGTGAAAGTTCGTTCCATCGCTTCCCGTGATATCACTTCGGGTGGGGTCAAATTACATCACTTCCTGTAATATCATCAGGGGGCAAGGGTCGTGTGATGTCACTTACGCTACCCCTGGCATTTTGGTGAAATGACGTCCCTGCCTGAATGTATACTTATTCCTTGTACCTGAGACTGGAACGTCAATAAAGATGTTTCCTGTTCCTAACACCAGTCTCGGTGTCATCTCTGACCAAGACTTTGTTTCTACTTTTCGAATGTGGTGTTGTTCATGGAAACTTGCTTAAAAATGGGGTGATATTTGATGGGTTCTCTGGCTTTAAGAGAATGTCTACTCAGGGGAAAACGGGTCGACTGAGGGGGGCCTTTTGACCCTGTGTTCTAACTCGTATAAAGTGTAAGCAGTTGTTGGAGAAATAGCTTGTGGTAATGTGTTTATTTGTTATGATTGAGATTAGGGCAATGCAGGAACTGCTCATTGTAAACGTGTACGACCCTGCTGGAGACTCAATTCTTCCATGACTGAGGGTTTCTCTGACTTCACGGACTCTAGTGATCATGCGGTCTTAACTGTGTGTTTCCGGACTATAAACTGTAATATGAGGGAAAAGGATAGAGTGGGGGCTGTGCAAGCCAACAATGGTCTAAACCATGTGGGGCGGACTGATAGGAATGCAAGGGAAATAACTAGATATATTGATGAGGTTATGATCGATTATGAGAGTCTGAAAATGACAGATGACATGGTGAATTGCATAAGTGCGATCAGCAATACATTTCTTTTCCCGCGAAACTTTAAGGTAATAAAATTGGATGGCAAGAACGCCCATTCTTATGCTGGTGTTATTAGAGACAAAAAGAGAGAATGGCGGCAAACAATAAGGAGGGTTATTGCTTACCACTGGGCTTTAGTAGCAAGCAGAGGGAAATAGATGTGTCAAGTACACTCTTTGCCACGCTGCTTCTCCACAATATTAACAAGTAGACAAGGGATAATGTAATTCTGAGTTGTTTCAAAACAGGGTTTCAGAGAGGGATGGCCACGGCTCACAACATATGCCTGGTGAACGGCTTAATACAGCAGGCGAGGCTTACATTGGCACCCCACAGTATGTCTTGTTTACAGATTTTGACGCAGAGTTTTATGCTGTTGATCGCACCAAACTACGGGCAAACTTGGAACAGCATCAAATGCCAGGATATTTGCTCTGTGCTTGCCAAATGCTGCACAAGAACAATTAGTTCAGGGTTAGACTGAATGGGCAAGGTGACTCATCGACCCCGATTGTGATTCAAAGGGGTATGAAACAGGGGTGGGTGCTTGCCCCTCTTACCTTTAATCTGTTTATGACAGATCTGGGGGATTTATTATGTGATAAAGGTAATATCCCCACTCATTTAGGAAGTCGTCCAATCACTTACCTAGCCTATGCAGACGACCTTGCTATTTTAGACTCCACATACATCGGAATCACAAGAAGTGCAGTGGCAATTACGGAGTACGTTGAGATACTTGATAAGACAGTGAACACGTCTAAATCAAAGTTCATGAGATTTGGCAAAGTCCTGAGAGACAACCAGAACAATTATGCTGAAAACTATTAAATAGAGAACTACTGCTACATGGGATATGTAGATCTGTGGCCAAAAAGGGGAATTGGGGCTTTTGGAAAAGCGAGAAAGGAAGGCTGTTGCCACTATGTTGTCAATTAAGAACTGTGCCTCGAGTTAATCGGGTTATAGTCTTAATGGTGTAATCTCCTTATATAAACAAAAGTTGGTAGTTAGTAATGTTTATGCATTAGAATGTTAATTTACCAAATGTGAAATGTGGGCTACTCGCCTGGCGGTGAATTTTAGGTCTTTCTAGGGCGACTCCAGTGGAAGCAGTGCGATTGGAGATAGGCCTGACATCACTAGAGACAATAATACAAATGAATAGAGGGAAATTACACATAAGAATCATATGCGCAGGACCTAATACAGTGATGGGGATTTTGAAAGATGGTGAAGAGGGTAAGTTTGGCCCTGGCAGAATTTAAATCATTAAACGATTACTTCTTTGCATGATCCTGTAATTGAAATGAAGGTGAAGGCTTACTTCTGAGGCGTCTCAGGAAGAAAGTATTGGAATGGGACTGGATTGCCAGCCATGATGAAGTATCTTCACTGAGCACTTTCTATAGAATGCACGTTAAAATCGATACACCCCAAGGGTATATAGTACAGTTTCCATGCTGGGTATTGCGAAGGGTGTTTATGCTGTTAAGGCTAAATAAACTGCCTGTCCTGGATGTTGAGGGTGCCTGGTCAGGTATTCCCAAGAACAAACAGAGTTGTAGGTTGTGTTGTGATTCTGAGGAGCTGGAAATGATATTTTGTAAAGTGTGAGCAAATATTATGTCAGACATTATACGAAACATGCTTGAACTGCATCTCAGACTGGAGTTCCTCATTATCATTTGCTATTGAAAAGGTCTGGCAGGCCTTTGAAAGGGAAATTGCTCTGAAAGAGTAATGTTCTGATGTGGGAATTGCCTTGTAGGAAACTGATTGCGCGTATGTAATAGGTTGGATGATTTGTGATTTGTATATGTATGTATGATTATAATGTTGTAATTCAAGACATAAGATGAGATTTTATATCAATGTTTTATATTCTAAATTGTATTATGTTGATATCTGTTTTGTATATTGCATGTATGTGAAAAGGTCTATATTGATCTGAATTGCATGAAAGAAATAATAATAATAATAATAATAATAATAATAATAATAATAATAATAATAATAATAATAATAAAAATAATTATTATTATAACAAGTAAATAAAAAGCAACACATTTCCCTAGGCTTGTGGTGACTATGGGCTGCCAAACTAAGACCGATTTGTACCCGCTCGCTAAGCTTCCTAGGCATATGGACATAATCAGAGACACAGGTCCAGACTCAGGAGGAGCTTGCTGACATTTTAAAGCCAGCGTATTTGAAAGGAAATGACAATTGTGCAGCATTTCCAAGGTCAGAATCAAAACATGGACAATCACATGCTTAGATTGTCCCTGCCTTGTTGATAAGAAAGGTGACAACCATTGATGCAGTTGCTTAATATCATACTATATAATAAAAAGCCAGATGTATCTTTGTCCGAAGACGTCCTGCCCACTTTGCCTGTTATCACTGCTAGAGGGAGCTGTTGCCTTGCGCACACAACAATAAGACTTCAAGTTCATCTTCCAGGCGAACAAAATGTGTATTTCAACAATATCACAGCTAGAGGGAGCTGTTGCCTTATGCATCTAACAATAAGACTTCAAGTTCATCTTCCAGGCGAACAAAATGTGTATTTCATCAATGCTAACATACAATTAGCTGCAGAAAAGTCTAAGGCAGGGATATCACTTTACCAGCATACTTCAAGTAACTTACACTAGGAAAATATATACATTTTACATAAAAACATATACTCAGAAATTAATTTGATGAAGCACTAGTTCTCTAACAAAATAAATATCTTTTTTTGGAATGTATTATTTCTTGGTATGTATTATTATATCAATAATGTTTTTCAAGTAAGTTTTAAACTTTATTTGAGGTGCACATGTATCAATTGCGAGAGTAGCACTGTAAAAGGGGAGGGGGCTCCTTTTGTTCGTTAGACAGGTCAAGCCCAAAATAAAAGTAACTTACATATCAAAGAAATGCAGGGGCGCTGGTAAGTATAACAACACTTATAGGTAGGCTAAAATGCAGTAAATGTATGTATTTATTTATTGGTCACTTGTAAGGCGCTTATTCAGTTAGCAAAACTGTTTCAAATCGCCCACAGGGCAACAGGATGGGGACAGGGAAGGTAGGCAATGAATTACAATGGAGATAAATAGTTGAATTATTAGTACAAACAAATCATGAGAGTAACAGGGAGGGGAGACGAACCTACTATGCCTTGTGAGTGTTCACAACATGCAAGTGCACAGAGGAAGGGGGTTAGGGAAAGGTGCTACGGTGCTCATGGAGAAGTGCTTGGTGTGAAGTGCTATGAAAAGAAAAAAAAACATAAGTACAACCTCCCGTGGGGAGAGTGGGCCTAAGCAAGTGCAGTATATAGACAGCGGCTGGGATGAGAGATGTGGGGGATCAGGGCCTGAGGATACATAAGGGCCCTGCACATCAGTCATGCTACTGTTTGATTACCAGGGAAGAGAGGGGGAGAAGGAAGAGGTAAAGATAAAGGCCTTGAGGCTTTTTCAGAGGTCCTGCTCAAGACACAGAGGGAGGGGGAGGCTATTCCACAGAAGGGAGTCCGCCGAGGAAAGTGATCCACCACAAGCTCTCTGTTTAGCAAACCGCTTCACATGCAGGAAGTTGGTGCCAGAGGAATGCAGAAGTCTAAGTTATTTGGTCAGGAAGCATTGTAGATATAGTGGTCCCCGGCACCAGATAGCCTTGTGGATAATACAGAAGGATTTGAATTTAATCTGTGCTGAGACCGGGAGGCAGTGAATGCTGTGTAGGGCAGGAGAGATGCGGTCCCTGGGCTTGAGGCCAAGGATAAAGCTTGCTGCCCTATTCTGGGAAACCTGGAGGGGTTGCAGGGTGATCGAAGGAAGATTAAGGAGGAGTCTATTGCAGTAGTCTAGCCTGGAGAGAACCAGAGCATCGGTAACATTGAGTCTCTGGGGGAAGGTGAGGAAGGGTAGAGTTCCTTTGAGAAGGAAGAGCTGGAAGTGGGACTTCTTGACAATGTCATGAATATGAGGGATGAAGGAAAGGGAGGAGTCGAAGATGACTCCAAGATTCCTGGCTTCAGAGGAGGGGGCAGGGGTAGAGCCCATGGAGAAAGGCCAGAGTGAAGGGAAGAAGTAGGGTGCAGGGGACCCAATACAGAGAATCTCTGTTTTGCTGGTGCAGAGGCAGAGGTAATTGGCAGTGCACTAGGCCTGGATGGCAGAGAGGCAGTCAGGGATGAAGGAAGGAGCATGGGCATCAGTAGGAAGTTTGAAGAAGAGTTGTATGTTGTCAGCGCAGCACTGGAAGTTGGGGGAGGAGGAAATGAGGCATGCCAGCAGGGAAAGGTATATGTTAAAGAGCCAGGGAAGAGAATGGAACCTGGGGAATGCCACAGGTGGAGGACGAAGCATGGGAGGTGAAATGGCACAGAATGATTTTGGAGGAACGGTCAGTTAAGAAGGAGGTAAGCCAGTCCAGTGCCCGCTCCGAGATACCATGGGTATCATGGAGCCTTTTTATGAGGATGGCATGGTTAACTGTGTCAATTCAGAAGAGAGATCAAGGAGGATGAGGACAGCAGGGGAGTTGGAATCAAGGAATCAAAGCAGTTCTTCACGTTTGTTCAGAAGAGCAGTTTCCATGCCTCTGGATACTCGGAATCCAGACTGGTGGTTGTGTAGACCGCCAACAAGTTCGGTATGAGCACTGAGTTGTGGAGGGCCAGCCTTTCGAGCAGTTGCCCCAAGAAGGGGGTGATGGAAATGGGGCGGTAGTTGGCTGGGCATGAAGGGTCTGCACAGGGTTTTTTTAGGAGGGGCGCACAAGGGAGTGCTTGAGGGAGGATGTAAATAACCAGTAGCAAATGAGTGGTTGCAGAGATCAGCAAGAGCAGGTGCGAGAGAGGAGATGTTGTCTTTTAGCCCTATAGCACACTTTTGCAGCAAACATGTGTTAGCTTTTTATTAATCTGCAATGAAGCCACAGTGGCTGGTAACACATCACAGGTCCTACGATCCCAGGCTGGTATAGTAAGAGGCAAAACAATAGTTGTTATTTTTTCGAGGTCACAGATTAGAACCCATGGGTCCCGCTGACAGGCATGGAGAGCATAACCATTTTAATAATTTAAAGTGATTTACAAAACATGATTTCTAGATGGAGTCAGAAGAATCACAGCGGTTTCAAATGGCCACTTAGTACGTTTCGCCTGGGAAAAAGGTCAAAGAGTACTTATTATGCAACATTTGTATAGAAGTACATTGGTGGTTCAAGGCTCTGACAGTGTCATGGTAGGGATCGCTTCTCATGAGAACTTAGATGAGATGATCGGAACAGATGAATAAAGTTCTGCTGGTCATCTCAAATGTTTCAATGAATTGTCATTATGATGTGGGAAGTGGGGGTTGGATTGTGATATTGCATGTTTTCGGAAGCCCTGTTTTCGCAAGGGCTTTTCTGTGGCTGTCTAGGGCTGGTGAGGTGGGTGAGGTATTTGTAATACTATCATACAATCATTTAAACGACA